>NW_003852515.1:4999261-5050682 GCF_000181295.1 Otolemur garnettii | reverse complement strand
GCTGGGACCACAGGCGCCCGCCACAATGCCCGGCCATTTTTTGGTTGCAGCCATCATTGTTGTTTGGCGGGCCCAGGCTGGGGATTCAAACCCACCACCTTAGATGTATGTGGCTGGCGTCTTAGCCTCTTGAGCCACAGGCGCCAAGCCCTTACATGCATTTTAAAACCAAATGGACTGAAGAGATGAATATAACTTCTATTACTTGTTCACACACTGATCTTTCTCACAGAGGTGAAAGTCACAAACTTATATTGATATCTATCCTTTTCAGGAGGCTGGATCAAAATTACATATATTCTAGTGGATTAGATATTTATGAAATAAATTTTGCCAATTCCTATGACCCTTAGAATTCTTTCACACTTTCTAGAAGAGTTTAATAAAGTCCCTGCTTTTGCCTGCAAACTGTCCCGCCTTCTCCACTCTAGCGTGGTTTGTGCAGCCTTAATCCCAGAGTATTGCATCATGCCTCTTGAACCTTCATACTACCCTCCCTCGGCTCTGGTTTGGCTCTTCCAAAAGGAACACAAAGTACTTTACACTATAAAGCTGAGCTGTTTACAAACTAGAACTCTGATTTAGAAGTAGGGGGGAAAAAGTCAATATATACCTTTGGCCAATGACTTAACTATATTTCTTTAGCTGTTAAATTCAAATAATTTAGTGACTATGCAGAATATTTTTTTAAAAGCTTTTAAACCCAGAATATTTAGTATTAAAAGATGAACTTGGCTAGGGGTGATGGCTCACACCTATAATCCTAACACTTTGGGAGGCCAGGATGGGAGGTTTGAGGCCAACAGTTTCAGACCAGCCAAAGAGAAGAGACCCTCACCCCTACCAAAAACAGAAAAATAAGCCAAGTATGGAGGTGTGTGCCTGTAGTCTCAACTACTCTGGAGGCTAAGGCAGGAGGATCACTACAGCCCAGTAGTTTGAGGTTGCAGTGAACTATGATAAGGTCACTGCACTCTAGTCCTGGCATCAGAGACAGACTCTGTCTCAAAAAAAAAAAAAAAAGTTAGACTTATTTCCATATGTTTATCTTCTAAATGGCCATGTCCTCCTCTTCAGGACTCTTAGTAAACCACCTGACAACTCCTGTCTCCCTCATTTTGAGGACCAACTCAACACCAAGTCTCATTAACTTTACTTCCTAAACCCCACTCAAGTCCATCCAGTTTTCTGTATCCACAGTCACCACCCTCCTCTAAAATATCCACCATCTTCTTGTGGTACTTTCTCTTAACGCAGTTCTTACACCCAGCTTGAGCCCTGCAACCAGTTCTCCCCACTGCACTGCTGTCACCACACCTTAAAACTGCACTGAGATTAAAGTCCTACACCTTTACCAAACCAGAAGGCTCGTCCACCTCTCCACCCTCTCTCCTTGCTGCCTAAGCCACGGTTTCTTGAAATTCAGGACTCACCGATACCAAGGGCTATCTTTCTCAGATATTCTTCTGACTACCTCCCAAACTAAGCCAAATCTCCCATCCCCTCCTCAATTTGTTGAGCTTAACATTAAATGCTTCATAGTCCCACTTATCTTTTCCTTAAATCACTTACCACAATTTCAATTTTGTATTACCTTATTGTCTTCCTCACGAGTCTGTTTCCCCTGAAGCGGGAAACAAGACCAGTTTATTCATCATAATGTGCCTGGCACAATAAATAACAGTTGATTTTCCAGATTCCTCTCTCTACCCTGTGTACTTTTCTCTGATTAATTCCTTTCGTAACATATACTTGAAACTGAGCCTTCTCAGTAGGAAAACTTATTTTACTTCCTTCGTTTTAGGCCACGGAACCTACAACAAATAGAAAAGGAAATGCCACAGTGGTCTCCACTAAGGCCTGCTCTGGCGGCAGCAGGGAGCAAGAAAAACCTTCTGTCCAGCCTCTCGGGCCTCAACCCCCGAGCCGACGCACTAGCCCAGCTCACCCCACGGGAGCCGGACCCGTGCACAGGGGAGCTGGGGCACTTCCGGGCGGAGCTGACCCGGTCACGTGTGGCGGGGCGGCCACGCCTCCCGGGGAAGAAGACCCGCTTCACGCCTTAGGCAGAGAAAGGACGAACTGCGTGCACGCACAGGTGGGCTACAATGGCAGACGGGGACCAGACGGGACGTGGGTATCAGCGGGACCTGCGACCCTAGGAGGTTCGGGCGGCAGCCTGGGCCCGAAGACGGTTTTTCAGCCCGGCCAAACCCCTTACTCCGCAGCAGGGCCTGCGGGACCTCTCCGCCTTCCGCCCGGGCGGGAAGGAGTGGCCTTGACCTTCCAAGAATGCGACTGTGCCAGTGCCACCCCCTCCGCAGGGGCGTCCCCTAAGACCAAGTCCTCCCGCGGCAGGTGCCCTCATCGCTGCATGCCCCTCACCTTCAGTATTACCAGTCCTGGGGTCAGCGATTTGTAAGGTCTGACAGAGGAGCCAGTAAACTTGTTCTCGAGCGAGACTCCTTCGCTTTCCGTAGTGGGCGGGGCTTCGACCCGCGTCCTTTAAAGGAAAAGTGACAGGGGAGCGGTGCTTTTCGGCTGGCGAGATTACATTCCTCCGACAAAAAATGTGGAACGCTCTGGGCAGATTTCCCGTAGAGAAATTACGGCTCTCCTGGCTCCCGCCGCTCCAGCTGGGGCTGAAGTGAAGATGTTGCGTTTCTGCAGCAATCAGTGCCTCCTTTCCTCCAATTGCATTAACGCCAGTCTCGGTATGGCTACGTCTCCCGCTAGGACTCATAATATGCTTTCGTAAACGTCGTTTTTATTTAATAAAATATTCAATATTTAGCCAAATATTTAATAAACATCTTTTATGATTGCGAGTAAAAGAGTACTGCCCCGACATGCAGTGGGCAGACGGAACCGGGTGTAAAAGGCTTCCTTCGGTTCGCGGCCTGCAAGCTCTGGTTCCTCAGATGGGACCGGCGGGGCGGATTCAGGTCACGTTCTCATTGGGAGAGGTTCTAACAGATCGTCATTTGACAAAGGGGAAAACCCACGCGGAGTGTTTAACCCGCTTGCCCAGAGTCCCAGTAGAGCCACTTGTAAAACTAAGTGCAGTCGTGTGCCCCTGGTTTCTCTCCTGCCGTATTTTGGGGGCGACCCCGGGGCCACAAGGCTGCTGACTGCTTTTTCCTTCGAATTGGTATTAGCCACCTCCTTTGCAATAGGAAATTCCTCGATAGTGGGCAAGAATCTGCAGTCCCAGTTTAGTGAAGCCACCTAATCTGGGAATAGTTTGATTACTTGTATGAAGAGAAACTGTTAACATATTGTCTTATTTAGTTTTCATAAATAGGTCCTTGAATCAGGTATTAACTTCTTTTATTACAGACGACGAAACTAGTTCAGCCTTAAGTATCCCTTGAAAGCAAAGACCAAGTCTCGGTTTCCTCATCAAGTCCACAGTGGCTGGCCGCCTTGGCACTCACCATTAAAATAGTAAGATGGTAAACCCTGAAACCACTCCATCACCTAAAGTTCAGGTCTCCATGTTGGCCATTTCCACGTTAAACGAGAAGGATTAAAGATTTATTTTATTCTGCAAATCACTTTTTAATACCAAGATATAAGTTCATTTGATATAGATACCAGGATAGACTGAGTACCACAATACTTTGGGAAATGTTAGGTGCTCAGTAATTATAATTGCCTGCATCTATTATTGCTTTTACTTATGACTTTGACACTGTTCCAAGTACTTAACATATATTAATCTATTTACTCTTTAGGACAACCTTATGATCTAGTTACTATTATTGCCCATTTTACAAATGAGGGAACTGGAGCATAAAAAAATGAAGTTGTCCAAGATCACACAACTAGTAGACTCAAGATTAAAAAATAAGAATCCTAGGCAGTCTGGTGCTATGGTAGGTGCTTTAACCCTAAGTGGTTCCTTGCTGCTAACATAGTCAGTGAAGCAGTGAAGTTATAAGTCCTCAAAAACAATAAATGATGTGAAATGTGTAAAAGTAATTGAGGCATTTAGTACCCAAACTAAGGGTAGTAAAATTGGTGAGATTATGATATGAATAAATGCGCACCAAGTAGTCACTGGTAACCGAAGCTACCTGCCAGCATCCATTTGTAGCCCTTTTTGAAGGCAGATGTGTTCAGAGTAGGTAGTTTGGGAAACTTTCTAGCCTGCCATTGTCAGATGTCTCCGCATCTACCAGATGTTGGGTTATTATCCCTGGGAGGAAACAGGCAGAAAAGAGACAGACAGTACAGACACGCTGGCAGACAGAGAAGAAGCCAAGTTTTTTGTTTTTTGGTTTTTTTCATCTTTTCCCTTGAACTCTGCTTTGACCTCCAGCCAAAATGGGACTTCACAACTCTTGAAAAGTCATGGAGGCCTGGCACTGTGGCTCACACCTCTCATCTTAGCACTTTGGGAAGTGGAGGCGGGTGGTTTGCCTGAGCTCCCAAGTTCAAGACCAGCCTGAGCCAGAGCAAGACCTCATCTATAAAAATAGCCGGGCATTGTGGTGGGCATCTGTAGTTCCAGCTACTTGGAAGGCTGAGGCAAGAGAATCGCTTGAGCCCAAGAGTTTGAGGTTGCTTTGAGCTGTGGCTAGAAAGTTTCCTAAACTACTCTGAACACATCTGCCTTCAAAAAGGGCTACAAATGGATGCTGGCAGGTAGCTTTGGTTACCAGCGACTACTTGGTGCGAATTTATTCATATCATCATCTCGCCAATTTTATTACCCTTAGTTTGGGTACCAAATGCCTCAATTACTTTTACACATTTCACATCATTTATTATTTTTGTGGTTACCAAGGGTAACAAAGTGAGACTTGGTCTCAAAAAAAAAGAAAAGTCATTGAGAGCCTTGGGTTCAGCTTGGTGGTGGCAGATTTTGAAGACTCTGGGATAAAGACTTTTTGGTTTGGGAAAGCAATATTATTATGCCATAGATCTATAAACTGTCTGATCTGTTATGTGCATAGAACTCTTAGACACATATAGAGCTTTCCCAATTCTTATTTCTGCATGTAATTTACCAAAATACATACTCAGACTCAAATCCTGGTGACTCTAAAACTTCTAGACTTTCCACCACATTGTAATTTCCATGGCAGGCCTGTGAAGTTTCTCATTCTATACATATGTATATTGAATGCTCTGGTGAAGTATTAGTGGAAATATCCTGTCCCTCTCCTTGCCTATGAGCTTTCAAAATCTTTTCATTTTTCCCAGATGCAGAGGGAACCTTCTCAAATGCAGAGGCATATGAGACTCAATTGCTTAGGCCAAGGTCCCTGGGGCACAGTATATCTGTTCCACAAAGAAATTAACTATACTGTGGATGATTTAAGAGGTTATTGACACTAGGGTGTATCTTCATACTGCCAAAATAACTATATTAATTAACTTTAAAAGCAAATTGGATATTAATAAAATTCCCGAGTTTATTTTGAAGTTATATAGATGTTACAAAGCCTGTGTGGGTTCAGATATTCAGAAAATTCTTCAACAAGTAGTTGTTTGTGGATTATAGTTAATTTATATTATTCCCCCCAATAAGATTATAAGATCCTTTCAGGGCTAAAATAGGGAAGTTGAGGTTTATAATACTTGAGGCAACAACTAAATCGAACTGAAAGCAATCACTTTAAATGGCTGCAACTTTGTCATTACAGTGCCGAGTCAATAACTGAGTGGATCCTTAGCCTGTGTTTACAGACTTGTCAAAAGGGTCTTTAAGAGCCAGGCACAGAAAGAGGCTTTGGCTGAGTGTTAGGTAACTTGTTCAAAACTTCTGTAGATACTCTCAGCCTGATGGCATGTGTCTGTTATTATAAACTATTAAAACTAAAAGCCTTCTTCCAGAATCTCTACCATCTACCCTCAGGAGGACTGCGATTAATCTATTCCATAGGTGTAAAGATCTGTATATTTTAAAAAACAAAACAAAAAACTCCAGGCAAGGAAATTTAGCTCCTTGTTTCCGTGTTTTATAAGACTTGGGAATCTCTTCCTTTACATAACCTAAATCCATCGTGTTGCTGCTTAGAATGGCTCTGCAGCCGAGCTAGAGGACATCTGTGACCACATCTGTGCTCTCAAACTATTATTAGATTCAGAATAAATTTCTTTACCATGTAAGATTTCTCATAACATTGGTCTCCAAATTAATAACTTCTCTTGTCAAAAAATGATGGCATCGATTATTAAAACATGGTGGTTGCAAATGAGCAAACTAAAATTTGTCTAAAGTGACGTATTGAATTTTTAAAAAAGCTTTTATGTCTGCTAAATGAAAGTATTTGTATATGGAAGGTCCATTTATCTTCTGTGAAAAGTGGATGAAGCAAAAACTAAGTTCGGAAGTCTCCTTTGGAGAAACAATAGAACCATGTGTTTCTGTTGCAAAGGTGTTGAGTTTGGGGTGATTCACTTAACTCTGGTCATTTTGAAACACTTAATGAAAATAATTTCTATAATTATGATAGGATGCCACACAGAACAACAAGCAAGTATATGAAAGCTTACAAAATGTGCCAGGTTTACTAGGGAAATCAAGGCAAAATGAGACCAAGTTATTAGTTAGCATTTTATATTTAAAATACAAATTTTTGCTATTTCTAAATACCCGCATGATATCTTCTAATTACGAGGCTATTTAAGGAAGGCAGGACTGACAGCAAGTAGAATGACAGTGATAACTTTGTACTTTCACTGTTTCTCATTTTTGAAGAAAACAGAATTAAAAGCAAATAACTCCATTTTGAAAAGTTCCTCAAATGTGGAGTTTTACATGTTTACTGTATAGGGAAGACTTTCCACTGTACATTGGAGTCATTGTTTTGCTGCTTTTTTGCCCTAAAAGTTGCTAGGTTCTGCTGCAAAGATTTTAAAAGCTGCTTTGTTGGCAGCCTAGGACACATCCATGACCTTACCAAAGTGGAAGTGAAAGCTCTTAGTTTTTCTTTCTTTCTTTTTTTTTTTTTTTTGCAACAGTAAATCTACTAATTTTACAGTCAGTTGAACAGCAATAGATTAATTTGTGTAAAGGCTGCATTCACAAAGAAAACCTGAACTTCAGTGGCTTGAATGCCTGAAACTGCAGTGTGATATTTGAGGGGTAGACTCGCTCACAACTTGCTCTAGAAGGATGCAGGCAGTCCACTGTCACCTGCTTCTCAGCACAGGTGCTGACCCTGCGGTCAACTCGGGGCCTCCTGACAGGGTAGCAGGAAGGCTGGGCCTTTGTGTGCTACAGAGAACGCTTTTCCAATGCCTGGGCCAGTTTTCTCCAGCAGCCACAGGAAACAGAAGAAAGAAGAGGTTAAGGGCCGCCGCGAGGGTCAGAGTGGGTTAAATTTAGTTAACATCAGAGGTTATAGCTTTTAACAACAGCTTCAAGAAAACTTATTCGAAGATGCAATTTGTTTCTTCTTTGTCCCCTGTTTTTTTGTTTTTTTGCCCTATTGATAATGACAGCTTAACAAAGTTTTTATATGCTAGAGGTTTTCATCCTTTAGAGAATAAAGGACTGTGTTCCTAAAAAGAGGTGCAGGTGGAGGATTTTATAAAGCTTCCATGATTTTCAAATTGGGAGTTTTAAAATAGGCTCCCTGCTTGGCTAAGTCAAAAATAATCTGTGAGGGATGCTTTAAAAAAAAAAAATCCTCATTTGAAATGGAGGAATGCTTCAGCAGTCAGACGCAGGGGCTCAAACTTCTAGAAGATTCTTTGTGTTTTTCTCTCAGCCATCCTAGTATAGTATTCCCATTTGTTATTCAAAATTACTAGAGTCCTTCTCTTACATTCCCCATGGGTGTGTTTCTTTAAATTTAGAGCATAGGACTGTTTATTATATTTCTATGTAAACCATAAAAGATGGCCATAGATTTCTGTATATACACACATCTTTTACACTGCCTTTTTTTTGCAGTTTTTGGCCAGGCCTGGGTTTGAACCTGCCACCTCTGGCATATGGGGCCAGCGCCCTACTCTTTTGAGCCACAGGCACCACTCTATACTGTCTTTTATAATTCTGTTATTCTACGTATTCTGCTCAAGGATTAAACTATTATGGAAATTGGTCTTTCAAGGGAGAGTCATATAAGCTCTAGCCCTTCAGTAGGAAACGTGTGCTTACCTAGGGCTTATGTTGAGAGTCTTATGTCATCCTAAGGCCTCCTGCATTACTTAGCTGCATTGCTCTGATAAACAAGAGGCTTGGCTTCTTTGACTGAGTTTTACTCATTCATTTAGCTGAGGTTTTTGGCTCTCCAGAGCAATGCTTCCCCATTGGTGGTCAGCAAAGTAAACGTAATCTATACATCTAAGTGCTGAACTCCTATAATATGCATTTGAAAACATGTTTGTGTCAGGTATAGTGAGGATTCATTTAATTATTATTTGGGAAATAAGATGTTCCCAAATAAGAGTGTCTTCAGATAACCCAAGCTTATCTCTGAAATGAATACAACAAAACTTCTTTATTCTTACCATTAGGAGTAAAAGCATGTTATATAATGTACATGTATTACAAATGTTCTTGCTTTCTGAACAATGGTGTAAGGATTTTTTTAAAGAACTTGGGGGTGTCGGTATGACTGTACATTATGGTGTGATGGTATATAACACAGGCACACTTGTATTAAGTGCCACTTAACTGTGTGGCCCAAGTTGCCATGGTTTTTAATCTGAAATTCTGCTTTTTATAGATTTTTCTACTCTTCCCTTATGGTTATGCTGCCCGTGGCCCTTCTTGCTGCTGTAATTGCCTGCTTAACTTTAACACCTCTCCCCTTCTACAGTTCTGCTCTAAGTCAGAGGTTAAGGGCCGCTGCAAGGGTCAGAGTAGGTTAAATTTAGTTAACTTCAGAGGTTATAGCTTTTTGATGGAAAATCAGAAGTTACAGTGTCTTTTTGATGGAAAATCTTTTTCTTTCTGTAGATACCCAATAGTAGGATTGCTGGATCGAATGGCAGGTCTACTTTTAGTTCTCTGAGGACTCTCCATACTGTTTTCCGTAAGGCTTGTACTTATTTGTAGTTTCACCGACAGTGCATCAGTGTTCCTCGCTCTGCATCCACACCAGCATCCATTGTTTTTGGACCTTTTAATAAAAGTCATTCTAGCTGGGGTAAAGTGATATCTCACTGAGGTTTTAATTTACATTTCTCTGGTGATTAGTGAGGTTGAGCACTTTTTCATGTGTTTATTGGCCATTTGTCTTTCTTCTTTTGAGAAGCTTCTGTTCATGTCTTTTGCCCACTTTTTGATAGGGTTGTTTGGTTTCTTTCTTGCTGATTTGCTTGAGTTCTTTGTAAATTCCAGCTATTAGCCCTTTACCAGATGTATAGCTTGTGAATATTTTCTCCCATTCTGTAGCTTGGGTACAGTGTACACTATGTGGGTGATGGGCACCCCATAGCTGGGACTCAAGCATCGCAAAAGTGATCTGTGTAACCTAAAACATCCGTACTCCCTTAATACTTTGAAACAAAAAATCCTATTCAGTCTGACGTGGCCTAACGCAGGTGTTGCCTAAGGGGCTTCCAATTCTCCATCTTGCCTTCATGCCAGATCAGCGCCCACCCTACTACCAGGATAACCTTGTCTTGGTAAAGCTTTACTCACACCATTTCCTTACAAAAAATACTTTGGTGGTTTTCCATGGCCTGCCTGCTGAACTGGAGTAGAGTGATTTTCTACTCTATAGCATCAGTCACCGCCTGTAATACATCTCTAGCCTGTTGTAGTGAACAAATCAGTCAACTTGCCTGCTCTGCCCAAGCCCCCTTTCTCAGAGTCTCTGTTCCTGCACAGCCTCTGAAAGGGGCACCTTGCACTCAATCGTCCTGTCCCTACTCCCTCTTCCTATTCATAGCTGATAGGACCAGGGTAGAAGCCTGCCCTATAGAAGACTAGTCCACAGACTCTGACAATTGTGAATTTTTCTCTGGGAGATTAAGGTTGTCAAAGAGTCTGAGTGTGTGTAAAAGGGTGTTTGTGGCAGAGATACTAATTAATTAGTTATCTGCCCTCCTTTTCCCAGGTTCTAGCAGGCACATGGCTGCCCAGAATAAAAGACAGGAGGTCAGCCTCCCTTACAGAGAGGTGTGGCCGTGAAATATTTGAGGCAGATAGCCATCCATGCTGGGACAGTCCTACTTTATGCCTGTCACCCACACAAGGGTTCTGGTGTAGATGACATGTGATGTGGTCTCTCTAGGAGACATGTCATCTACCCAGAACCCTTGAGACCCATGGTATGTGCAACTTCCCAGAAGTTCTTAAAAAGAGAGACTGCTCTTTTACCCTTTGTCCTTTTTTGCTGGCTGAAAAAGGCAGACATAACAGCTGAGCTTCAGCGTCATCCCAGGGTGTGAGAGGATCACGGGGTGGGACCCACACACCGGAGAGTGATGGGATGAGCTGAGTGCACGAATGCCAGCCTGAAGCTCCTTACCTCTGGATTTCTTGGATGTGAGCTGTGAGAGAGAATTATGTTCTTACATTGCAGTTGAACCTACTCCTAACCATCTGGGTACTTGAACTAGAAAAAGTCTTATAAGCTGTTCCTTGCATGATACAAGCCAAGTTCCCCAAGCAGGTCAGTTGGTCTCCCAAATGAAATAGGAGAATGAAATTAGAAAGAGAGCACCACACAGAAAATGAGAGAAGTGGGGGTAGGAGCCTTCATTTCTACTTTTCTAAATCCAGTCACAATGGGGACCACTCCGCTCATCTTCATTTCCAGTCTTTAGATAACTCTTCAGTGGATTTTTTTTCACTGCAGCTTTCTGTTCATTGCAAGCAAATGTCTTTTCCCTTTTAACTCCCTCCTGCCCCACTCTGCTGAGCCACTGCTTGCTGGTTTCTAGCCATGCTTTGTACTTTCTGTCTCTGGGCCTATTCCTGTCCTACCTTCTGCCTGGGATACAGGGTCTTTCAGCCCTCACCCAAGTACCACTTCTCCATGAAGCCTTCCCTTAGTCCAGTGGGAGGAATTTCTCCCTTCTCTGGACCCCTGTCATTTTGTGTTTGACTATCCTGTGCCACTGATTTTTCTGTCTCTTAGCAAGTTAGTTATTAGTATATTGGCATATCACACCCTGACATTGTCAGCTCCTTTTTTTTTTTTTTTTTTGAGACGGAACCTCAAGCTATCCCCCTGGGTAGAGTGCCATGGCATCACAGCTCACAACAACCTCCAACTCCTGGGCTCAAGCGAGTCTCCTGCCTCTGCCTCCCAAGTAGCTGGGACTACAGGCGCCTGCCACAACACCTGGCCATTTTTTTTTTTTTTTTTTTTGGTTGCAGCCGTCATTGTTGTTTGGCGGGCCCGGGCTGGGGATTTGAACCCACCACCTTAGGTGTATGTGGCTGGTGCCTTAGCCGCTTGAGCCACAGACGCCGAGCCACATTGTCAGCTCCTTGAAGGGAGAGACTGCACCTTCACTAGTTCTCGTATCCTCTCTAGCAGGCAGCCCCCATCTGCATGTGTTTAGTGTACAGTAAGTATTTGCTGAGCAATTGAACAACAAAGCCTTTTCAAATGGCCTCTGAAATGACAGCAAGCTCACTCCTGAGTAAAATGTACAAGCTTTGGTGCACGACTTAGTGCCTTTCAGATGGTTCCTATTCCTTTTCTGGCTTTGAGTTGAGGGTACTTAGCAAAAAACCACTAGGTATTTTGCTACAGTTTTAAGAGAAAACTTTCTAAGTCACCATGAGAAGCTCTGTGGAGATAGAGATCCTTTTCTGAAACAAACTCCTATGCTAAGTATCATTCTTACCAACTATAATAATATATAATAAATGAATTAGAAGCACAGGAAATCTAAACAATTAATGAAAAAGTCATGGGTGGTGCCTGTGGCTCAAGGAGTAGGGCACTAGCTCCATGAACTGGAGGTGGCAGGTTCAAACCCAGCACCAGCCAAAAAAAAAAAAAAAGAAAAAGAAAAAGAAAAAAAAGTCTGAAAGTCTGTGTCTCCTACAGGAGAAACAATAAGGTCTTTGGATTTCCCTGCACTGATTACTGTATTATGGACTCTCTAATCTGCAATTTACATTCAATATAATCATCATAATAATTGTCAGAAGAGCTACTAAATTGATCACGTGTGTAACATTGGGTTGACCTTGCTACACCCAAGCCAGGAAGATCAGATTGGCTTCACAACAGTAGAAAATCCAGTCTAAGCACTTCTTTCACTTTCTGTACATAGTTGATGGATTTTATGACTGTCATGGACAAAGGTTTTGGTATTAACACTCACCGTCAAAACCAGACATCATGAAATGGATCCATGTGTATGTTATAACTGCAACCTTAAATTATTACCAGGACAGCATGTAACTGAATAACGTGGGGTAATAAAAAAGGAATGTGGCCCACAGTATGCTGCGTTACTTAAAGGCTGTAATCAGTAGCCACCGAGAAGTCATTGTCCCCCCTTGACATGGCATACTGGTGTGCAGAAGGCATTCATGTTAATAACAGTTAATACTGGTTGCAACTGATTTTCCTTATCTGATTTTGTTTTTTATAAATTCGAATGGATTTAAAGTTATTCTGTCTGAAATTGGCCTCTCTTCCACTTGCTTCTTGAATGGGCGAGAGAACTTCTGAGTGACAGGTGCCATCACAGGAGCTGCGTCTTACCCCAGACCTGGTAGGTGATGCCTCTGGCTGCCTCTTGGGTGTCCTGCGGGCCCACACGTGAGCTTGGTCAGGATGATGAGGACTGCTTTCCTGGGTAAACACAATGGTGTGGCAGAAAGGACAAAAGTGGGCTGGGCAACACATTAATACTGTTAGGTAACAGACTCAAAGAAGAAAACCCAGGACAATGCAGAAGGAATGCAGAGTGTGAATAAAAGAAAAAGAAAACACAAGACCATGGAGAAGTCCAGGTATATGAAGAGGTCTGCAGGGCCACGTGGCAGCCTGCTGGTCACCAGTATGCACAGTGGAGAAGACTTGTTTGAAGTTGAAGAAGCTGGTTTGGTTGCTCTGTATGCCCCTCCCTCCCTCCTGGTGGGTCCATATACCATGGAGCAAGGATGCTCAGATTTTATACCTTGACTTTAGCAATTTAAATGAACAATTACAGTGGAATTTTCTTGACACTTGTGTTTAAAAGGCATTATAACTTTAATGTATTTGAGTTACTGCTGACAGATTATTTTGGAAAATGAAAAGTAAAACACAGATAAATTTTGTCTTAGGCTACATATGAATCAGTTTCAACGAGAGAGACTTTATAAATTCAGCCTGTGGGCCAATGGGATTATTTTCGTAAATTAAACTGTGCTTAAAATCTACTGAGAATAGAGACTTCTTGTTTCTCCAAAATAGTCTCACAAGAGGGGCTTAACTAGAGCCAGGAGTTTATAGGCAAATTACTCATAAGCAAAGTGTTTGAGTATCTACTGTGCTCTGAGGAAGCCAGGTCGAGAAATTAGTCCTATAGATTCCACTACAATTTCTATCCTTTTGTCAGACTCTTTGGCCAAAATGTCACCTTGCTAGATTCAAAGTTTCCATCGTAGTGCTACTCTTGAATAATTCTAATATACCAGGAAGATATTGTCCTGAATGGGAATTTGGCTTCTCAGGAAAGGAGCTAAATACTATGGTGAATTTTGTCCTTAATTCCATGACAAATGGCCCGTGTGATTCCTGAGGGGGGCAGCACACACAGCTGTGGGAATGCTACAAATGAGAACTGGGCAGGAAGGACTTGTTGGCTGGCAGCACAGTTAGAAAAAGGCCCACGACAAAGACGCCAGGGGTTACCTACACCCAGGGATGTGACTCAGAGCTCAGCAGACTGCTGTTAGAGCCACCCTGGCTCAGACCAGCCAGTACGTTAGGTGGTAGCACTGGGCACTCTGCTACTGTTGCCAGCTGTCTCATTTTCAGCTTCAGTGCCTTCTTGGAAATGATGCTATAACTTAGCCACAAACCTCCCATGCCCCAGAGATGTGTGCTTATCAGGGAGCAAAGCAAGGGGCAGAAACTGTGGTGCAAGAACTGCTGGGCCTTTCCCGACCTGTGCCAGGGCTGCCCCAGCCTTGCTCCCCGCAGGGGCCTTTGGGCTTTTCCTGCCTGTAAGACAAGTGCCGAGGCAGAGGCACTGTGAGAATTCTTCCTCGTTCCCATGCAGGGATACTTACTTCCTCTCTGGTCTTTCTGATGGAGGAATTCTATCCTTTTTTTGAAAAAGAATATTCTGGATCAGAAACCTAAGCTCAACACCCATGAGTCCTGATCTGAATTAAGTCCTCCTACAGATTCCACTTGTCCCCAGCCTGGAAATGAAATGTCTTCGGGGCACATATTAATAGTAATGATGTAATATATAATATTATACATTCACGCACACACCTACATAGCTTACTATATGTCCCAGACTCTCTTCTAAGCACTTTACATATATTGACTCATTTAGTTATCAAAAAACCACTATGATTATGTACTGTTATTGTTCTTACGTATATCCTATTTCAACCTGAGATTTGGAGGGGACAGACATCCAAATCATATAACACCTCAACAGATGAAGAGCTGATGACTGACAAAGAGATAAAGGCAAATGCTAGTACCTACCACACCCATGGGAGCCTCCCTCCCCTCCTCCCTCGTTTCCTCTCCCTCCCCCCCACTTTCCCTATCTTCCATCAGTGGTCATTAGGGTCATTCAGAAAATGCTTATTCTGAGTATTTTCTGATTTCTTTCTGTAGACTGAGAGGAGGTACACTATGTAAACCAGTGCTGCTCAAAGTATGGTCCATGAACCAGCAACAGCAGCAGCCTTGGGAAGCTTGTTAGAAATGCAAATTCCCAGGCCCCTTCTCAGATCTACTGATTCTGAAACTGCAGGCAGGGAGCCCAGCCATTTTCCAGGTGATTCTGATGCTTGCTGAAGTTTGAGAGGCACTGATGTGGACCGCTCCCTTATTCATTCAATAAATATTTATGGACCCGATCTAGAAAGGGCCTGTGACTGTGTTGGGAAGATAAGACAAAGTTGCAATCCTCAAAGAGAATATATCCTTCTTCACAAACTTTCTAACTCTTCAAGGTTCTGCTCAAGTGTCAACTTGAACCCCCCACTGCCTCTAGAACATAGTCTAAACTCCTGAAGGCAGGGCACTGGTACCCATGAGTATTTTCAGCTCTGCTTCCAGCCTTTCCTTCCGTCAAATTCCTCTTCCCAAACATTCTCTCTGGTCTCACCTTCATGGTCCGATGCCCACTGGTCTCTCTCTGTCTCAAAGAGCCTTTCTCCTTCTCCATTCATCCTCCAAGCCTCTGCTGAGATGAAGCCTCCCCTCCAGGTGGTATAAAGTGCTTACCCACTCACTCAGCCCTTTGTCAATACCTGTTCTATCTCCCTGGGGCTGGATGGCAAAACTGTTTTTTGTCTGGTTTATCCCTTAAACTAGAATCCTATATGTTTTATTTCTATATCTTCAGAGTTAAATACTTTAGGAGGTGCTCCGGAATGACCACTGATGGAAGATAGAGAAATGGAGAGAGAGAGAGAGAGGAAATGAGGGAGGGAGGGAGGGAGGTTCCCATGGGTGTAGTAGGGTACTAGCATTAACCTCTATCTCTTTGTCAGTCGTCAGCTCTTCACCTGTTGAGGTGTGATATGATTTGAATGTTTGTCCCCTCAAAATCTCACGTTGAAATTTGGTCCCCGATGTTAGAGGTGGGAGGTGTTTGGATCATGGGGGTGGATCCCTCATGAATGGCTTGGTGCCCCCCTGGAACTAATGAGTTCTCATTCTTCTACTTATTAGTTAAGGTGAGAGCTGGCTGTTTAACAGAGCCTGGCATCCCTTCCTGTCCCTCTCTGTTGCTCCTTCTCTCAACATGTGACACACTTGTTTCCCCCTGTCACTCTCTGCCTTAATTAGAAGCTCCCTGAGGCCCTCAGTAGAAGCTGCTGCTGGTGCCATGTTTTTGTTCAGCCTGCAGAACCATGAGCCTAATAAGCCTCTTTTCCTTATAAATTACCCAGTCTTGGGTATTCCTTTATAGCAACACTAAATGGGTTAACACAAGGTGCAAACAGGATGCTTTTGTCTTTTGAATGGAAGACACTTTCAAATGTGGCTATTAAAATATCTGGAAGTGTTAGTCAAACTCAGTAAACATTTATTTCACACCCACTGTGTATAAGGCTTGGGGTTAGACAGGGGTGAACTAGACTTCCTCTCTGCCCACAGGCAACTTTTCATCTAGCAGGAAGAAAGATGCAGCTCCAAGTTACTGCCTTGGGGGTGGTGACCACTGCCCTGTCAGGGTGGTAAGATATCAAAGAAACGATGGGCAGGGTCAGGGTGGGCAGAGGCCCAGGGAGCAGCACCAGAGCCAGGATGGTGAGGACAAGCAGAAAGAGAGGCCCCAGGGAGCAGAGGGTCTGTCCAGCCTTCCTGAGGATAGAAAAGACAGTGACTATCACAACCCCCATAGCTCTACTTGATGTATAAAATTATATTTAATCAGAATGTATAGTAAGCAATACAAAGCTGTCTGTGTATAGTGCAGGTTCAATCATGTTCAACAAACTCTTTCTTGTCCTACTAACGACCCTGCTGAGTAATGGCTAATAATCGATAACTGAAATTGATCTTTCAACTCTGCTCATTGCTATCCAGGATCTGGAGTATAAAATAAGAAAAATGACTTGTACAACATTACTCTGAGCTTTAAGAAAGCTCAGTTTGGCAGTGTGCCCTAGGTGACACCTACTTGCACTGCCAAGTGGGCCAGTGCCACTGCTGCTGTCATCTGGGGAAACAGACAACCTGCAACAAGAGGGTGAGCTCACTGCGTTCTAAGAGGAGTGGGCACAGTGAGCATGTCTCTCGGTCTGGGGGTTCTCCTGGAAGGGTTCCTGCCAGCATGTTACTGAACAGAGGCCACCTAGAGACCTGGGAAGAAACTGGGCTTGCACATGGACTAGCCCATGGCTAGCTGAGATCTTGGGCAGGCTGTCAGACTTCTCTGTCTTTCCCTATTCATCTGCAAAACAAGGATAAGGATTTAAATATATGGCTGGAATGTCTCCAAAATATTAGATACAGCAACATTATTGTTATTATTGCTTTGTGATAAAATATTACATGAAGTACAGTAGAGTGGACAAGTTCAGGGTTTCTACAAACTGGTGCTGCTACAGAAGAACCATTGACTTTGTACCTGACTGGCAGGAAAGTCTTCAGCAGAAGGCTGAATGGACGAGGCTGAGAAGTAGGTGACATTTGTGTCTGATGGCCCCTGAAATCACCTCCTTGCAAAGGGCTATCTTTCCTCTCCCACATCTTGTTTTTTTTTTTTTTTTTGCATTTTTTAGCCAGGGCTGGGTTTGAACCTGCCACCTCCGGCATATGGTGCTGGCCCCCTACTCCTTTGAGCCACAGGTGCCACCCCTCTCCCACGTCTTAACTCTGTCTCCCACGCATAACTTGCCTTCACCCTCTTCTCTCTACCCTCTCTCCCCAGGGAGAATTTCGGCTCAGTATGGGGGCAGATGGTCTTTTGATGGGTTGTTCATTTTGGAACTCTTCCAACAGCCTTCTTGAGTCATTGTTGACTTCCTAGAGTAGGGCTGATGCCACAGTCCTCTGCGAAGGCTCTCATTCCTTCCAGAGCCATGGCACAGCACTGCTGCTGGAGACTTTATTCAATACTTGTTTTCCTGTACTGTTCTTTTGTTTGGAGGTGGAAAGTGGGGAGGAAGCTGGTGAGGAGGAGGGTGGAGATGGGGCTGGGTAATTAGACAGAATCATGTACCCAGAAGCACCCAGGCTCGTTTGAAATATTGATTCCTCTGTGGAGGTCACAGCCCAGCCTTTGTTGTGCTTTCAGAGGGTCTGTTTATACATTTTGGTCTTTATTCTAGAGTTGCCTCCCATATTGGTGACACTCCAGCTTTGCTGAAGTAGTGTTTAAAAACGAAAAGTAGTAATTATTAACTACATACCCAGATGTAGAGATCGAGTGAATACAGACCAAAAGCTTTCAGGCAAGCATTCTACTCCCACGGCTCAGGAGGAAAGCTGGGATCCTCTTCACAGCTAGCTCAAGCAAGCTTCTAGAAATACATTAACTAAGGACTTTCATCTCCTCTGATGCATCTGTATCTTGGGTTTTCAGGTCCATATTCTGACTTTTGCACTGTGATGCTTTTATCCTTCATCTTTCACACACAACTGGGGCAGGAGTAAGGGGGGGGTGTTTATTGAAATGTTTGATCTGAAAGGCTATCATTCATTCTGTTCAATTCCCTGTCTTCCTCTAATTTCTACCTAGGCAATTTATTTACTTCTAGAAAGCCAGAAGCAGTGTAAAATCCTGGAGATTTATTAAATTCTTTTTTTTTTTTTTTGAATGGTAACTATGTACATTAATGCACTTCTGGGGTACAGTGTGGGGTCTTCACACGCAATCTGAAATACTTCCATCAAACTGGTCAACACAGCCTTCATGTCATTTTCTCAGTTATTGCTTTAAAATGTTCACATTCTACTCTTAGAAAGATTCACCTGTACCCCTATAAGACAAACCTCAGAAGTGATCCCTCCAAACCCCCTCCCTCCACCCATTTCCCCCTCCCTTCTCCCTCCCCCCTCCCCATATTCTTAGGCTATTTAGTTATAGCTTTCATATAAAAGGTATAAATTAGTTTCATAATAGGGGTGTGTACATTGGATACTTTTTCCTAGATCCTGGAGATTTATTATAATGCCAAGTTCTCAGGACATGCTCAGGTGCTCTCTGCCTGCTCCACATGAGACCAGCATAAAAACCACCATAAGAATCAGCCATCAGAGTGGAGCCCTGATCAACCCTTGGAACTATGAGAATCAACGAAATAAATGGTGGTTACTTTAAGCCATGTAGTTATGAGGTAGACTGTTATGTAGTAATAGTAATCAAAGCATAAATTTAGGGCCTCATGTGGCCTTCTGGATCCTCGAGTATGGTCTGTTGACTGAAACCAAATTTTAATAAAGGGATTTGTTCTGTGAAGTTTGGATTCAGTCAGGAGGCCACATTTGGGGATCTGGAGGGCCATACCCCTGTGTGACTATACTACTGTTAAGGAGATGAAAATTCCACTCGTATCTAAAAGGTATACTTACCAAAATCTAGAACGGCATTTATACCCTTTGAAAAAGAAATCATACTTCTCTAATAGGTACATATTATCCTAAAAAAATTATTCAACAAGCAAAAAAATTCTATACTCATGAAAGGTGTTCATTGAAGTATTATTATTTTTTTAAATTTATAAATAGGCAGCTCCTGTAGCTCAGTGGATAGGGTGCTGGTCACATACACTGAGGCTGGTGGGTTCAAACCCAGCCCAGGACAGCTATAACAAAAATGACAATTGCAACAAAAAAATTGCTGGGCATTGCGGCAGGCGCCTGTAGTCCCAGCTACTTGGGAGGCTGAGGGAAAAGAATCGCTGAAGCCCAAGAGTTTGCTGTGAGCTATGACGCCACAGTACTCTACTAGGGCAACATAGTGAGACTCTGTCTCAAAAAAATGAATAAATAAATAAATGAAAACTTACAAATAAAAAAAATAAAAAATTTACAAATAATTTAATGCATCAAAAATTAATTATAATTTTACTAAATTATAATACATCTACACAAGGAAATATTAATCCAATTTTTAAAATGATACAATAGAAAACCTCTTTTATTTTTCACCTATTTTTTAATTTTATTTCATTTATTTTATTTTTTTTAATTGTTTGGGATTCATTGAGGGTACAAAGAATTAGGTTACATTGATTGCATTTGTTAGGTAAAGTCCCTCTTATAATTATGTCTTGCCCCCAAGAGATATACCATACACAATGACCCCTCATCCCCTTTCCTCTTCCCCTCTCCCCACCCCCTCATTCCCCTACCCCCAGCTTGTATTAGATCATCTACTGCCTTCATATTAGAATTGAGTACATTGAATTCTTGCTTCTCCATTCTTGTGATGCTTTACTAAGAAGAATGTGTTCCACCTCCATCCAGGTTAATACAAAAGATGTAAAGTCTCCATCTTTGTTAATGGCTGAATAGTATTCCATATAGCACAGCTTATTAATCCATTCCTGGGTTGGTGGGCATTTAGGTTGTTTTTACATTCTGGTTATTTTAAACTGAGCTGTGATAAACTGTCTAGTGCAAATGTCCTTATGATAAAAGGATTTGTTTTCTTCTGGGTAGATGCCTAGTAATGGGATTGCAGGATCAAATGGGAGGTCTAATTTGAGTGCTCTGAGGATTCTCCATACTTCCTTTCAAATAGGTTGTATTAGTTTGCAGCCCCAACAGCAGTGTAAAAGTGTTCCCTTTTCTTCAAAACCACCTATTTTAAATGTTTGTTTTTACTTAAAGATTTCACATTCATTGGCCTGCACTTTGAGTGTAAGACTGCTACTTCAGCATCCACACTGCCCTGAGTGTGATCCCGCCCGTGTACTGCTGCATCACGAGGCATGAAAGACATTTGGGAAGCACTATGAATGCAGAATCATCTAGATTCCCCTCCCCCTGGCTTATCTCGCTACATCTATTTCAGTGGCCTTCATTTTTAGTGACTCATTTTTACTGAGATTTGCAACTTAGTTTTTATGGATTCTTCTGCACTCAACATTTTATGTGATATTTAATTAACTTGTGTAATTATAACATAAAATATGACTGGCAAGAACAGATTTAGGGATAAACACAACTGACTTTTGGTCTGAGGACAGTCCAACAGGTAAGAGCGGATGTGTGCCTATGTGCACCAGAGCACAGCCTCCAGTCCTCAGGCGTCCCTGACTGGAGACATCAGAGAAGACTGATGGAGAGCGGTGGGTACCATATGTCGCTGGTGAGTGGAGAGCATTAAAGAATCCTCTTGCTCTAAACATGAACACTACATACAACATAGGAGCATTGTGTCTGAGTGTTAAACAAAGAAATACAAAATGCAAAAATAAGTAAACCGTGAACTCATGCAAAGACCATAGTGGTCCATCTCAACAACTTAATCCCAATAACTGACTGATACTATGATTATATACATTGGTTTTCATCGTGGTTCCTGACTCATAGCTTTCACAGCCTTTGTTGGAGTCTTTGGTTATAATGTTGGAGATCTTTAAGCCTAATGGACAGTCCTCAGGGAAAAGCATCCCTCTCCACCCTTCTGCTGTCTTCCTTTCACCTGCCCACTCTAATCTGACTGTGAACCCAAACATCCTCACTCCAGAGAGGTGCCTGCCACATATCCTAGAGCAGTGATTTTCACCCAGTGTGTTAAGGATCTTAAGTGTGCCAGGAAAATTTTTAAAGATCATTAATTAAATTATTTCCAAAAGAATTTCAAAGCATAATAAGTATATCGTGTTTTTTACTTTGTTTGTTTGAGACAGAGTTTTATTTTGTCGCCCTCGGTAGAGTGCTATGGTGTCAGATCACAGCAACCTCAAACTCATGGGCTTAAGCCATTCTCTCACCTCAGCCTCCCAAGTAACTGGGACTATAGGTGCCCACCACAAGGCCTGTCTGTTTTTAGAGGCAGGGTCTTGCTCACTCTTGCTCAGGCTGGACTCGAAACTGTGGGCTCAGGCAATCCACCGCCTCAGCCTCCTAGCGGGCTAGGATGACAAGTGTGAGCCATTGCACCCAGTCTTTTTTTACTTTCTTAAAAAAATCAATATAATTTGAGTGTGCCACAGAAGTTTAATTAAAGGTTCAAGTATGCCATGAGATGAAAAGGTTGAAAGACACTGTCCTAGAGGAAGCAATGCCACACAGAGAGGCGGAGAGAAGCCTGGACATGCCAGCCCTACTGGGTTTAGATCAGCATGCCTTGTCCAGTCACATTTCTCCACAGTTGTCAATTATGCCTTTATAATGGAGCCTTCATAAAAACCCAGAATGACAGAGTTCACAGAGTTTCTAGCTAACCGGACACGTAGAAGCTGTGTGGAAGCGCTTGCCCCTCCCCCATGCCTCACCCCATGCATCTCTTCATCTGTGCCCTTTATAATATCCTTTATAATAAGCTAGTAAATGTGTCTCCCTGAATTCTGTGAACCACTCCAACAAATTCATTGAACCCAAAGAGGGGTTCATGGGGACCCCAACTTAACATTGGTCAATTGAAGTTCTAGAGGCCTGGATGTGTGACTGGTGTCTGGAGGAGGGGAGCAGTCTTGGGGACTGAGCCCTCAATTTGTGGGATCTAAGGCTATTACAAGCAGATAGCACCAGAATTGAATTTAATTAGATGACACCCAGCCGGTGTCCACTGTGTGGTGTCCGGGGCAAACCTCCCACACACATGGTCACAGAAGTCTTCTTCTGGCTCAACAAGGTAGCTCACACCTGTAATCCTAGCAGTCTGGGAGGCTGAGGTGGGAGGATTGCTTGAACTCAGGAGTTCCAGACCAGCCTGAGCAAGAATGAGACCCCATCTCTACTAAAAATAGAAAAGTTAGCTAGGTATTGTGGTGGGCGCCTGTAGTCCCAGACATTTGGGAGGCTGAGGCAAGAGGATGGCTTGAGTTTGAGTTTGCTGTGAGCTAGGCTGATGCCATGGCACTATAGCCTAGGGCAACAGAGTAAGCATGTATGTGAAAAAAAAATTAAAAACAAAGAAGTATTCTTCTATGTTGATCATTGTGTTGATGAAATACTGACCAAATAAGAACTGTTTCTGATGGCAATGTAAATAAATGCTCAAAGCTGAGGTGTATTACTCATCTATGATAAATTCATTTCATGGTTGACTCTAGGGCAGAACTAAGGAGGAAGTATTTCCACCAAGCCTATTAGAAATTTATAAAAATAAATTATGGAGGTCATAGAAATTACTTCCTTACTGAGTCTTTTTTTGGTGAGGCATTAATGCAGCGGGAATTATTTATGTAATTATGTTCACAGTCCAAGAGGTGAGCTAAGTGAGTTTTTTAGTTTTTTTTAATTTGTAAAATGGCAACAGTTGAGTAGTCTCTAAACAAAATTTACATCTCTTTTTGACATCTGATCATATGGATTATTAATCACATGAATTAGTCTTGTGATACACTTGTGTCTTTTTTGATAATTTTTGCATTTTTTTTTAAAGAAGAAAAATTAGTACCAAGTCTAAATTATCTGCGTGATAGAATAAGAAGGGTCATGATAAAATTTATAGTTTGGCTCTGGAAGGTATTATTATGTTTCAATATCAATGCCTTTAGTGCTTAAATAAATTCAATCATTGAACCAAAAAATTAGGCTTGATGCCATAGCTCAGTGAGTAGGGTGCCAGCCACATACACCAGAGGTGGCGGGTTCAAGCCCAGCCCAGGCCTGCTAAAACAGCAATGACAACTACAGCCAAAAAATAGCCAGGCGTTGTAGGGGGCACCTGTAGTCCCAGCTACTAGGGAGACTAAGGCAAGAGAATTGATTAAGCCCAAGAGTTTGAGGTTGCTGTGAGCTGTGATGCCACAGCACTCTACCGAAGGCAACATAGTGAGATTTTTTTCAAAAAAAAAAAAAGCCCAAAGATTAAATGTAATTTATTCAACACTCAATTCCTGAGCACCCACTGGGTTTCAAATACTGTTTTCACAGCTAGGTATACAGTACAGAAGACTGTCACAGGCCCTGCCTTCCAGCGGCTTGTGCAGTCACACTGATTTGTGCAGCCAGATGCTGGGGCAGGCTGGGGTGCAGCTGTCCACCCTTCTCTTTTTATGGATGAGGAAACTGAAGCACGAGGAGAAGGAACTTGGATCTGCCACTTTCATTTTAGTGCCTGACTCACATTAAGGAAGGAAAATTAGTTAGCAAAACAGTGGGGAGTTGATTCCAACTATACTACATTCTGGAAAAAGCAACACTACCAAGACAGAGATTTTAAAAGGATCAGTGGTTGTCAGGGTTGGGATATGGAGGGCGATGAACCGGCAGAGGACAGAGGATTTGATAGCAGTAAAACTATTCTGGAGGACAGTATCGTGGTGAATGTCATGGAGGACAGTATCACATTTGTCCCAACTTACAGCAGGTGTAACTCTAAGAGCGAAGCGTAATGCAAACTATGGACTCCGGGTGATAATGGCACATCAATGTTGGTTCATCAATTGTAACAAAGGCCCCGCTCTGTGCAGGATGCTGACAGTGAAGAAGGCAGCAGGTGCAGGTGACGGGGTATGTTGGAACTCTCTGAGCTTTCCACTCAACTTTGCTGTGAACATAAAACTGCTCTAATAAAATAAAGCCTCTTTTTAAAAATCAGGATGGAGTTCAATTATAATTAACTACTTTAGTCTATTTAATACTTAGGCAGGGCCTTCTGTGTTTATATTTACATACATATATATGAATTACTTATGATTTTCTCAAAATAATCAACAAAAGAGTATTTCAGAAAAAAGATGAGAAAGCTGGGCTCGGAGGGCAGGTGGCTCTGCCCTGTGGAAGCGCACACAGAACTGGACTCAGTCAAATACCAGGTGCAGAGCCAGAGAGCTCACCACCCCCTGTGATGTGTGTGGAACAGGAGAACTTGAGAAGGGGGCAGGCTTCTTGTCTTCTGGTTGTTTCTCTCCAGAGGAGTAACAAGCCATAGATCCTGGGATTCTGGTTTATGTATTTTACATTTTTTAAATTGTCAAAAGGGTCCCCTCTAAAGATGCTTCGGAGGTAGTACTTCTTTCAAAACAGCTTTATTTTATTCTTTAAACCACATCCATTTCCTTTGATCCATTTTCAAAGATTTCTTTTTGTTTTTTTCTTTTCTCAGTTCAGAATGTCCAGTGTGCTGGGACTAAGGCCAGACCCTACGGTCTGCGCCTGAGGCTGAGGCAGCTCCAGGCCCTTCCTTCTGCCCGGATTGCCTGAGACTCATCCCGGAGACTCTCAAGGAAGAGTAATCTCCCCATGAGGTCTCTGGGTCCCCAGGCAGTATGCAGAATCTCAGATTCCACCCTGCCCTGCAGAGTCTGTAGAATCTGCATTGAAAGGTAACTCTCTGGCCAAGCCTGCACCCTGCTGCTGATTAGAGGAGCAAAGTGGGGGCCTTTGGGCATGAGCCGGAACAGTACCCTCTGTGCAGGCACCCAGAGCACCAGGAGGACCCATCCAGGTAGCCCCCTTGACCAGGTGGCAGTAACCACAGGGTGTCCTTATGGTTGACGGCACAGTGAGGAGGCTAAGCCCTGGATTTTAACACTGACTTGGTTATTGGTAACAGTATACTCCTTCTCAGGTGGTTTGTGGGCACAGAACCCAAGAGCTGGAAAAATCCTGTCCCAAAAGAAGACACTGAAATTAATGGGCTGGAAGGAACTTTTGGTCTTATCTGAAGAAGGCTCATCTACGTCAAACTGCTCCTGCTGCTGACATGTGCTCCTTTAGATTGAATTTCTGGTGCCCTGTTTTTGCAACTCAGAACACTGTAATGCCCTGTGACTCCAGGCGGCTGCCCTCAAAACCCACTTGAAAACAAGAAGCCCCTTTTGCCCTGTACACATAAGTAGAACCCTCCCCCAGTAACAGTTGGGAAGAACGCTTGTGCCTTTCCATTCATCTCTCAGCGAGCTGATGGAAGGAGGTTTCAATCCACATCTGTCTGACCCCAAAGTCTGAGCTTCCAACCAATATGCTATAATGCCAACATTTAATTTGTCTGGCATCGTGCTGGGAGGTTTCCATTTTATTTCTCATCTTTGCAGTGGCACTGGGAAAGGTATTGCTTTAACCCCGTTTTCCAGATTAAGAATTAGGGCCCAGAGTGGTTAAATAGCTTGCGTAGTGTCAATGCTAACAGTGACTCCGATGCTAACAGCAGCTCTGCTAACTAAAACCACCATGTCCTTCCCACTATCCCAGGCTGCCCTTCCAGCAAAGGCAGCACATACACGTGGAAGGAAGAATCCTCCCCAAAGTGGGCAGGAAACATGGTCATTTTGGAGATAGGCTCAGGATATCAGGGCTCGAAGAAATGATTCACTTCAGGTTTTCCAATGCTGGGAACCACAAACAACTAGCTAGCTTGAGTGGATAGTGGGCAACCTCCTGGATCTGTGGGGTGACGTGTGGCCCCTTGGAGTTTTGTACAGATGAGAAGACTGAGGCCCAAACAGGTGGCATGACTTGTCCCATTGTCACAGAACCAATTGGTGAAGGACTTAAATTTTCAGACTCATTTCTATCCCCAGCCAAATAAATCATTATCTCCTCTACAAAGTGAAAAACGGGCTTTGCTCAGTTTCCTTCCAGGTCTGGTGTTTAAGGCCTTGGCATTCAATACACTCCCCTCTGGCTTCTGGAGGGAAAAGGCGGACACCGACTCCAGAGGCCTCTGCTTCCCTGCTGCCTCATCCATTCCTGAAACAAAGAGAGCCTTCTGGTTTGTTCCATGGGGAAGGCCGGCAGAGCTGAAAGGAATTACCGAGACCCGGAGGCACACTTGCTCCTGAGTCAGAACATCGTACTTCTACGAGAACAAGCCTTAGGTGTGTGTGTTAAAATCTGCACACAACCTTTTGCATTCATCATCAAAGGCCTCTGATGACAGACACGGCCAGGCCCAGCCTAGCTGACAAGTAGAGACAGACCGTGTGTGCTGGGAGCTCCAATTCTACTTGGCTGTGGCGCTGCAGACCACAGGCAGCCCTCTGATGGGTTTGGACAGGAGCTCTTCGTTGAAAGACGCAGCCTTCACTGGAACAAGCACCAGCCAGGCACTCTAGAAAACAGAGAACATCCCCCTCGGCGTTACTAGGTGGAGGAGATTTCCATCTAAGGAGAGGGGGAAAGTATCATCTCTCACCCAGATCACTCAACGTCACATCTGCTTCTGTTCCTCCCTATATAGTCCTTATTCTAATCTACTCTCTATTGGAAAGCTACAATGTACTTTTTTCTTTAATTGTGGGAAAACACACATGACAGTAAATATACTATTTTAACAATTTTTTAAGTGGTTTACTCACTGGCATTAAGTACATTCATACTAATGTGTGACTGTCACCACCACCCATCTCCAGAGCTTTCATCTTCTCAGATGGAAAGTCTGTCCCCATTAAACAGAACTCTCCATTCTTCCCTCCTCAGCCCCCTGCAAGCACTATTCTACTTTGTCTCTAGGAATCTGACAGCTCTAGGGACATCAACAAGTGGAATCATGGCTGGGCACAGTGGTTCACGTTTGTAATCCCAGCAAAAGTTCCAGACCAGCCTGAGCCAGAGTAAGAACTCAACAGCCAGGCATTGTGGCCAGTGCCTGTAATTCCAACTACTTGGGAGGCTGAAGCAAGAGGATCGCTTAAGTCCAGGAGTTTGAGGTTGCTGTGAGCTGTGACGCTACAGCACTCTACCGAGGGTGACAAAGTGAGACTCTATCTCATAAAAATAAATAAATAAGTGGAATCATACAAGATCTGTGCATTTGTGACTGGCTGGGCTCATGTCACTTAGCATGGCATCCTCCAGGTGCGTCCACACTGTGGTATGTATCAGACTTTCCTTCCTTTTGAAGGCTGAGTAATATTCTCTATTTTGTTTACCCATTCATCCATTGATGCACGCTTAGGTCTTTTCAGAATGTTCTCTTTAAAAAAAATGCTACTTATAATCAGATTATGTAATAAGCTGGCAAGATTGTAGTCTCTTTGCAGGACCACTGCCCTCCATCCATCTGTGGACATTCCTTCCCAGGTCCACACGTGTCCCCTCACTCCTCTGAGGCCTTGTCCTGGAAAGCTATGCCCACAACTCTTCACCTGGGAAACTCACCTCCTGGGCTGATCCAAATCTAGGGTTGATACAAGTCGTGCTTCCTCACAGACAACTCAGAGCTGTCATTGTATCTGTGTGTGGCCCCTGTCCCCTGTAGTCCTAGCACTTACCAGAATGCCTGACGGATAGATAGTAGGTTCCTCTCAAGCATTAGTGTGATGGAGGAATGAATGTGGGAAGGAGGTGGAACCACAGACTAAGCCTCAGATCAGATGACCTTGGGTGATGCTCCTGGCTTTTCTGAGCTTTGGTGTCCCCATCTGCATCAAAGACTAGTTGTATCCATCTTGCAGGTTTGTTGGGAGACTTTAGAGAATGAAGCACAAGCACAGTGCCTAGCACAAGGTGAGCACTCAGTGATGGCACAGCCTTGCTTTTCTCTTACCCGAATCCAGTATGAGGGGGGTGTGGGTCAAAATACATTTGTTCCTCTAAGTGCCCCAGTTGTGGTGGCTCACAGGTAAGGTGGCATTTCCCTGTGAGAAGAGGATCTTTGCGAGACCTGAAGACCCTCTCCCATCTCCATCACACCACCATGCCTGACCTGGCCCTCAGCCACAGACCCTGCTGTTAGTTGGGGAAGGGGAGGGGCACGTCTCCATACAATTTGGCAATTGGTGGTTGAATACTCCCACATGGAGTGGGGTGTAAAATCACCCACCAATTCTTTGGAACTCCCTTTTCCCTCCTCCACTGTCCTTTTTAGGCCGAGCTCAGAGCTGGGAGCTGGTCTCTTTCCTGGGCCCCACAGTACAGTGCCCTTGATTCTTCATCTGAGTGTCACTAGGCAAACATGAGTACGGAAACACATGCGACTGGGAATGATCCCTCTGATGGGAGACATGAGGATGGAGCCTTACTGAGGAAGAGAGGAACCCTGAACTTCTTTTTCTAGGCTCAGACTCCTCTTTCAGATCCCCGGCTGACAAAGGAAGGCCCATTATGTGGGGCACCTCCCTGGGGACACCCTCTCCAAATCTCAGCTGGGTCAGGTTCCTCCTATGCAAATCATTTTGAGCATTTGTCCTGCTTTTCATTAGAATAACATCTCCTGGGCCATCAGCCCAGTCTCTCTCCTCTGAAACATTTCACAGGCAAGGGAAGTTCAGTAAGGAGGGGCAGACACCTGTATCTTTGTTAAGGAGGTGGAGTCTTTCTTTGTCCACATCTCCTCAGTCTGCTGTATGCTATTATATGCCATATTCACCTCCGAAATGCTTTTTTTTCTTTTTTTAGTAAACTGTAAAATAAAGCTGAGATTAATGACTGCTGAGTTCAGAAGCCCCAGAATCTCAAGTGAGTTCTGAATTCTACCTGCTCGCCTGTTATCTACAAGCTAGGTAGAACCTAAGGATGTGCTCATTGAAAAGACGCTTATTACCGAGGAGGACGCTTCTGCTCTAGGTGGGGAATTCACTCTGTGTGGGAGAGGGCTGCCTCTGTTCTGGGAGAGCGTGTTTTACTGCTCGGCAAGAAAAGGTCACAGTGGAAGAGGCGGGCACCCCACGTCCTGTTCTGCTGCTGACCACTTTCCCCCAAATGCCACGTTTCTTTGGCAGCTCATCACTTGATTCACACAGAGGAGCGCTCTTTTGGAGTCTGTATGTGGCACTTGGCAGTTGGACTCCAAATCTATGGTTTCTTTGCACCAATCTAATCCCAACACTTGGTAAGGAGACACAGGCGAGCACTCAGGCAATGCTTGTTGTGCTGACTTCATTTCATGTTAGGATGGGAGGTACTCCGTCTCTTTCTGTCTTCAAAGAGATTTTGATTCTTAAGTGATGAAAGCAAGGGTACAGGACCATATACAAGATACAATCTCAGCTGAGAGTGCACACACACACAGAGCTGTGCACACGTGCATTAATAAAAACACTTCACACCGATACACCATAACATTAATAGAGGTTATCTTGGGGTGGTTGGAAATACTGTTGGTTCTTAGTTTCTTTTTTGTATTTTTTTCCAAAATGCCTACAGGAACCTATGTTACTTTTGTACTCAGAAAAGAAATAAACATTTTATTTCCTCTATAAAAAATACCCTTGAAACTGGTTAATTCTTATGTAGTCATCAGGCAACATTTTCAGAGGAATTAATTAACAGCTGGCTTCAAGCAAAGCATTGGAGAAATAGAGCAAGACATTAATATCTGAAGTTGGGGCAGAGCAAGGACAGGGAGGCAGGGAGAGCTGTGGTCACATAGGAGGATCGCACCAGCAGTTTCTTACTGGTGTTTTTCTGGACCTCTCTCTCTCTCATACATACACACACACCCCTCCCTTCCTCCTCTGCCACTTTCTAGGTCCAGCAGTTGGAACACCTCCATGCTCCGCCTTTAAGGTGGCGGTCAAACTCATAATGCCTTAGTCTGTGTGCTGTTGCTATCATAGAACACCTGCTGCGGGGACAAAGGGAGTGTGTGGCATGGGCCCTACAGAATGGGGAATGCTGGTAGGCCTTCCGGGTGGCCCCAAACCAAGGAAGAAGAACAGAGGGAAGGAGGGAACATCCTGGGTTCCCCCTTTGCCCTCTGGTCTTCCACCAGCACCTCCCAGGCCAAACCTGCTGGCAACAGCTGCCCCTGACGCCCACTGTGACACGGAGCAGAGCAGAGGTGGTGGGGGCAGGCCTGAAAGCAGAGGAGCTGCAGCTGGACATGGGGACAGTAAACTGCCAGCTCATCTGCCTGCCTCCCTTCCCCACACCCTTGCCTGTTAGCAGGATGAATCTGGATCATGCTAGGCAATTTTTTCTAGTCTATATCACCAGCCAAATTGCACAAATGAAAATGTTACATTACTTTAAAAGGACCTCCTAGATGTTTTCATAAACGAGGGCGCTGGGGTTTCAGGATGCCTGTCACTCATGCTCCCCTCAACACACACACATACACACACACACACACACACACCACTTCCAACCTGTTCTAACTGAGAACAGCTCCATGGCCCAGACAGAATCATGGAGAGTGTCAGCTTCCTCACAGCAGAGCTGCTTTGAAAACTAGTCTGCCTCTGGTCACACTGAACCCTGCCTCCCAGCAGGCTGAGGAGCCAGGAAAGGAGGTCCTCTGCCCCAGGAAGAGGCTGGTGACAAATGGGTGTCTTTTTACCTTGTGTTTATAGGAGACCATGGTCATAATTCTTGGCAGATTAAAGATCTATGTCAGTGTGATTTTCTACACCTGTCCTGAAATTTTTTTCTAAATAAAAATCTCATCCTCTAAGCTCCCCATGAACCGATGGTCATTCTTTTGCTGACTTTAAGTTGTCACCATGGTTTAATTGATAATTTTTTTTGAGACAGAGTCTCACTCTGTCACCCTGGGTAGAGTGCTGTGGCATCATAGTTCACAGCAACCTCAAACTCTTGGACTCAAGCGATCTTCTTGCCTCAGCTTCCCCAGGAGCTGGGACTACAGGAGCCCACCACAATGCCCAGCTAGTTTTTCTTTCTATTTTTAGTAGAGACAGGGGCTCAAAAAAAAAAAGAAAAAAGTTATAATAAATAATGCTAACTTCTGGCTTAAAGATGTGAAGTTCTTATGTCTTCACTTCCACTCCCTCCCTATTCCCTGTTGAAATAAATAATGAAAGAAAAGTAAACAACGGGGGAGATCCTCCCAGAGATAGACAGTGGGAAAACATATCACTGAGAGAAATGTTGAGACGCTCTGATATGATATAAATAATGGCCACGTGGATTTATTCTGCACCCAGTGCAGTGGCAGTGCCTGTACATTCATCCTGTCACTTAACATGCAGGTGACTCTGTGAGATAGACAGGTGGAAATACAAGGCTGATAGAACTGGACTGAGGGAGAAGTCAAACAGGAAAAGAAGAGAAAAAAGAATTACATGCATTTCCCTAGCTCAGCCCGGCTTGGGGAACTGAGCCAGTAAAAGTGGGGGAAAGATTGAAGGGCAAGTGTGTCATGGCCGCTTCTAGGGTCCCTCTACAAGGGAGCACCCAGAGGCAGTGCCAGGAGAATACAGGCTGCCCACACAGAGCTCAGCTTGGAAGCCCAGGTGTTCAGCCCTCAGAGCTCCTTCTGGGGAATGGCAAGGAAGGGGTGCAGTCCCTTCCCAGGCAGCCCCAACTCCAGCACACTCAGGGCTGGGCTGGGCTGGTTGAAAGTTCCTGGCAGCGTGTTGTCCCCTGAGCTTCTCTCTCAGGGGCTTCTGCAGCCCAATCCTCCTTCTAGCAGGAGGAGTGGGAACTCTGCAATCATCACATGTACAACCTGTTTGAAAGGGTACACATCCACCTTAGTATGTACTGCATCTGTTAATTCTGTTAGCTTTGTCTTTTCTTTGACATAGAGGGGAAATTCTTATTTTGATAAGGGGTTGAGGGGTTTCTGGCTTAAAAAGAGAAACTTTTCAAGGGTATGAAAAAGAAATACCAGGACAAAAATTGCTATCTGCCACCTGCAGCCACACGTGACACAGTTGTAGGCAGAGGGTGCCCACTGCGGGCATCAGATATAACTGCTGAGAAAGCTTACTGATATTTGCATATCATAATATGTGTGATAGATGTAAACAGACTATAGCAACAGAAAATCATTGGATATGTGTGGAGAATCAGCACCTTGAAGGAAGAAAAGAATTCCATGCAATCAAAATAAATGTCTGTCTCCATGTATAATAGAGTTAATTTAGGAAACAAGAGATAAAACTTTAAAAGTATCATTACCATTCTCAGAAATATTCAAGCAGATATTCCTTCAATACAGCAAGAGCAGACTTTTTGCAAAGGGCAATTAGTTAAGAAAGAAATATATTTTATAAATTCAAATAATTTAAGGCTGGGTGTAATGGCTCATGTTTCTATAATCCTAGCATTTTGAGAGGCCCAGGTGGGTAGATGGCTTGAGTTCAGGCGTTTGAGGCCAGCCTGAGTAAGAGCAAGACCCTGTCTCCAAAATGAACAAACAAAGAAATAGCCAAGCATGTGGTGGGTGCTTGTAATCCCAGCTACTCGGGAGGCTGAGGCAAGAGGATCACTTGAGCTCAAAAGTTTGAGGTTTCTCTGAGCTATGATGCCAAGTCACTCTACTGAGGGTGACAAAATGTGACTCTTCAGTCAAAAAAAAAATTCAAAAATTTAAATGGAAGCAAATGGTGGTTTACCTATACAATGAAATATTACTGAGCAATGAAAAAGAAAAATATTGTGGCTCTATGCTATAGAATGGATAAATCTCAAATGCATTAAAGAAGCTAGATGCAAAACAGTATGCGCTATTATGGTTTCATTCATATGAAACTCTGAAACAGGCGAGATTAATCTGTGATGACAGAAATCACTAGTGATTGTTGGGGAAAGGTTGGGAATTCATCAGAAACAGGTGACAGGAGCTTTCTAGGAGATATAAATGTTTTATATCTTGATGGAGTGGCTGTATGGGTTACATGTATACATTCGTTACAATTAAACTGTACACTTAAAGTTTGTGTATTTTAACGTATGATTATTATACAGCAATTTAAAAAGGAATGCAAAAACCAACATGATTGAACTTCCCTTTCAAAAACGACAACAAAACACCTTAATGACCACTCTGACTTGTAATTAAGCTGAAAGCTGAATCCACGAATTAGAGGGAAGAGTGATGGAACAATACTTGTATGATAGGAATTTTACGAGGAGTGAATAAAATGAATAGGAGGGGGAAAAGACAATGAAAATATATAACAAATTATTTTCTGAATGGAGAGAAAGGGGACATTTGATGTCAAGTAGGACTTTTTTTTTAAGTACCTAGACCCGGTCTAATAAAATGTCTCAATTTTAAGGTCAAAGAGAAAAATGTGTGACCTTCAAGACAAATAAAAGAACCCCAAACAATTATCTTTATAACAAATAGAATCACACCTCTTACCCACACGTCAAATGGTAGAAGACTATGAAACAATGTTCCCAGGGCCACAGGAAGAAAGAATTATGAGGAGGCTGTTCCATATCTCCTCAACTTATCTATCCTGTGTGAGGAAGACATGGTCAGTGTCCTATCCACATTTCTCCTGTGCTAGAAATACAACAATTAAAAAACTCAAGGAAGCAGTTAAAAATGCATGAATGTAAATAATTCAGAAGACAAGAAACAGTGATAAAACATGAAACCTGCAGTTAAGTTTAAGTAATTATTGATAATATGATTGTTTAGCACATTTTAAAATTTCCTTAAAATAGAAGAGCTGTAATGTAAAAATGAATAGCATAAGCCCAGACATTTAGATTATTTCCAGAGAATGCAGCCCCAGGGCACCATCTTGGAAATGGAGAGACCAGACCCTTCCCAAACGCCAGCCCTTTTGGTACCTTGATCTTCTACTTCTCAGCCTCCAAAACTATAAGAAATAAATTTCTGTTGCTTAAAATGGTGCAGTCAATGGTATTTTGTTATAGCAATGCAAAAGGACTGAGATCCCTATCCAAATCTTCCAGCATCTGGATCTTAGGCACCCAACCTTTACAGAGGGAAATATATTTTAGCAGTTTAAGCCACGTAGTCTGTGGCAGAGGCATCCAATTCTTTGGGAGATGATGGTGGAGGGTTGGTATCTAGTCTTGAATATCATCATTGAACAAATGGCTGTGGCATTTTTGCTGACATAGCCCCCAGGATGCCCTTGGGCACTGTTTCTAGTTGTGTGGCTCCAGAGCTTGGATTTCTAGCCCTGCCAGAGACCCTTGAGCTACCTAACATCCTTTAATAAATTCCTTTTCTGTTTAAACACTCCTGTTCTTTGCAACTCATAATCCCAATCAATAGAGTAATTTTCTGTAGAAGGGAGAATTGCAGAAAGCCTGACTCTAGTGACTTAACCGTGAGAAAAGTTGCACCATGCTCCAGGCAGCCTCTCTCCGCTTGGGCAGTGTGGGTGGGTACTTGGTATCATGGAGGATTCAAGCTCCTTTCTCACCTGCTGTGCTGTGCTTGGTGTGTAACTTTTGTCCTCATGGCCATGAGTCACCTCCTATATTCTGCCTCAGGGGTTGGCAGGGGTTGGCAAACTGAAGATTTAGAAAGTGGCTTGTAGGTCATAGGTCTTGTCACAGCGGTAGCAGCTGCCAAGTAGAGGTTTTTCCAGGTTCTTAGTGATCACTGGGAGAGAAGAATTGGGGGGTGCATCATGTAAGTCAAGTAAGCATCAGCTTTTTTTTTTTTTTTATTAATTGAAAGCGAAAGTATACTCTTAAAAGAGATGGAGAGAGGAGAGAGAGAACATAGATGGGCTTGAAAAGAGCAGCTGCACTGGGACAAAGTGGCTTTTGGCCTTTTAAAGTCTAATTAATTAAGGGGACGAATATTCAAGACTAAGGGGTTGGCTTTTACTAAGCATTTCAGTAGTAATTCCTAGAACTGGGTTCCCTCCCATTTTTATACTTTGTATGGTTGCTTCAGAATGTGGTGATATCAAGGGCAGAGAAAGTTTAAAACCACAATATAGATGATATTTAATTAGCCAAAGTTAATGTGACAGAGACAACCGACAAGCTAGTTGAAGCAGGTTCTTGCCTGTGGCTAGTTTCTGCCTGAAGATTGTTTACTTTAACACCTGCACCCAATCTGCAAGCCCCAGCACCCCTCTCAGCCCTGTCTCCTGGCCTCTTGCTCTCACACAGCTACCCAACTCCCACCACCATAGCACAAAGCCGGCTACAGACATGTGCATACAAATGGGCATAGCTGTGTTCCAGAGAAACTTTATTTCAAAAACAGGGGTAGCAAGTGGAACTTGGCCCACAGGTCACAGCTTGGCATTCCCTATTCTATATTCATGCTCTGGGAACAGGAAGAAAGGGACCAGGGCTGTGTCTTATGACTACCCTAAGCCACAAAGGCAGTTGGAAGGCTAAACATCTGTTAGCATTTACAATCAACATAGCAGGGCTTCCCAGACATTTTCATGCCACGTTACACATAGACAATGATAGCATTTACGGAGCATATAGGGTACATAGTTGCTGCTACTCACAGCCAGACCAACTGGCCAAGGGGCAATGGCTGGCCCAGGTCTCACCTGCCTGCTTCAAGGGTGGAAAGGAGTGATTTCTTAGTCACCCTGGTCTTTCCTCTGCACCCCGTCTGCAGACACTGATTGGAAACTTCTGCCCTGTAATAACGTAGGCGAGGAAGAAGGTTGGAGGACAGAACAACTTCTCTCAGCTGTGCACAGACTTGGGGGCTGTATCTTTAATATCCGTGTAGAATGAAAACTCCCAGCCACCAAGGAAAATCTGGTTTTAATCAAATTCATATTCTCAACTTTGATTGCAAAACTCTTCATAAATAGAGCATTCTTAAAATGTTTTTTTAACATAGTGTGACACTCTTATTCTGGTATTTCCCAGGAAGTAGGAGTTGACACCTCAAATTGTAGTTTCTCCACCAAAAATAAGGACTTCCTTTTGCATCCTGTGAGTAGCTGTGACAGGGTGACAAGACACCCCAGCAGTGGCCAAAAGCTCCATATTTTTGGATGAGTGTGAATATTATTTAAAATGGTTGTAAACCTTCGAAGCCTTCTTTCTGCATAGGCCCAGCTCCTATTTTCCCTTGGCCTTCTGGGTTCCCTGGGTGGCATTGTGCTCAAGCTCACATTCTCTTTCTACTCTGGGTTTATTCCTTGTGGCCAAGACTGAAACACATGTGGTGCGCTTGTTCCTTAGGGTGGCCGGGATCCTATCTTCTGTGTCTTCATTATCCCCTCTCAGTCTACTGGGGTGGTATGTCCAAAGGGAGACTAAATAGACGTTTAAAAGAATATGTGTTCTTGCGGAGTTCTCAGCAATAAAGAAGACAAGTTACTAACATATAAAATAACATGGATGCGGAGGCGCCTGTGGCTCAAAGGAGTGGGGCGCCGGCCCCATAGGCCGGAGGTGGCGGGTTCAAACCCAGCCCTGGCAAAATAACAATAATAATAATAATAAATTAATAAATAAATAAAATAACATGGATGGCTGTCACAGATGGTGCTATGCAAGGTGCATGCAGCCAGTGTACTACTTACCTGCCTCATGCTACACAGGGTCTACACTGAGATTCATTAATATGAAGATCTAGAACAGGAAAATACAATCCAAGGTGGAAAAGAACCTGAACTGTGGCTACCTCCGAGGAATGTGTGGATTACTGGAAAGAGATCCAAGGAAGCTTTCTTGGAGAAGGAAAATGTTCTATTTTGTATAAGGTGTGGGTTGCCAGGTATATCTATTTGTCAGAACTGTGCTGCTAAGCTGTGTGTGCACTTCAGGGCATGCGCATTTTACCGTAACAATTGAGTGAGGGGGAATGGGTGGAGACTGAAGGTGAAACAAGATGGGAACTTGGAACACGAGGCTCACTGTCTTTATCCTGTTTATTTTGTATGTTTCTCCCGTCTCCTTCATGCCAACTGGGTCTTTCCTCTGCATCTCCTCTCTGAGGCTCTTCTCTCAAGAAAGATGTGGGTTGGCCACCCTCTGTTGCCTTGTGGCACCAGAGCCTGGTATTGTAACTCTGAGCACCTTGGTCACCGGGCAGGAGGCCCACATGTGGGCTCTGCACTGGGAACCTTATCATTGCAACCTGAAATCTGTGGACTCCTAAAAACAGTGAGGTCCACTCTCCTCATGTGCCCAGCCTCTAGCACCATGCCCTGCTCAGAGCAGGTGCTCACCTCATGTTTGGTGATGGAGGAAATGAATTATGGATTTTGTAGGAGAGGGAAACCAATAGATGAGCGTTGCAATAGACTGCAAGGTGTTTTTCAAAAATAAGTGTCTTGTAGGAAGAACCCAATGTTTAAATGGACTGTACTTCAAAGATTCATTTGTCACCTGTCTACATTTCTTGATGGATTTCTTTTCAGTAGTGAAGTTTCCAGATCAGACACAAAATACAATGACCTACTTGGAATGACAATGTGTCACATCATCTCTAAGGTAAAAATGCATTCTGAGCTCTAATTCTGGAAAACCAGTCTTCAGTCAAAAGCTGCTAATGTGCACATATTAAGTAGTCTGTGTTTACTGAGAGGCAATGACTTTAAGCAAGGAGAGACAAGAGAGCTTCCCGGAAGCCTCTCCTATCTTAGCCAGGGTGGATATTCTATCTCATGGACCCTCAGAGCCTTACACTAAGGGAAGAGCCATCACTAAGGGAAGCTTCAGAATTTCTATTCAGAGGAGGGCTCAGAGACCTTGTCTAGAAGTATTTATTTCTCCTTAGATTGCAGGTATATTTGGAATTGCTTAGAGGGGGTGGCAGAAGCCCCCCAGGAGGTGTCACACCTCATACATAGCTGTCATCATAACTTTTAAAAATATCCTTCTTCCCCAGTAAAATGCCAGCCTGCCAAGGGCAAGCTCTGTGCCTATTTGCCACAGCAGTAAACTCTGACACCCAGTCAGCTCTTAGCCCCTGGTGTTGAATGGTGATGTGTGGTACACAGGTAGGGTCTGCAGGTGCTTTGGGGCCCCCAGCAGAACATCCCTGACCATGGTGGGCTGGGCTGAGTTGGGCCTCAGGCAGGTGGCCACACAGATGCCTCTCACAGGCATTAAAGGAAAGCTGTCTGGGTGATGGAGGAACGGTTACCGTGTACTGTGCGCTGGAGGTTCGAGGTACTTTATCTCACTTTACCCTCACAATCCACACAGCGAGAATTATCTAAGTTCCTCACTTTACAGACAGGGAAACACAAGCCTAGAGTAGGATTCTGCCTGGAGATAATAAAATACACTAACTCACTTAAGATACCTAATCTTTAGCATCAAAAAGTAACTGAATCACTCCTGTCCCCATGCTCAGGTACTATTACATTGCAGCTGGTGCTGTGGATACCAGAAAGTCCCATCCCATAGTCAGCCAGTCTGTGTAAGGTAAGTTCTGGTGGCTTCCGGGCTCAGTATGCAGGCTTCAGGGCAGGATGCCTCCGTTACCAGAAAGTCCCATCCCATAGTCAGCCAGTCTGTGTAAGGTAAGCCCGGTGGCTTCCGGGCTCAGTATGCAGGCTTCAGGGCAGGATGCCTCCGTTACATACATTCAGGATGACCCAGCGAGCTAGCTTTACACTGCTGCTGTAACAAACAAGGCCCAAACCAGTTGGCTGAAAACCACACGTTATTTTCTTACAGTACTAGAGGCCAGAAGTTGGAAATCAGTTTCACTGAGCTAGAATCCGGGTTTTGACAAGCTGGGTTTTCTTCCAGAAGTTCTAGGGCATTTTCCATCTCCTTGCCTTTTCCGGCTTCTAGAAGCCACTGATTTCCCCAGCTTCCTCACACTCCTCCCACCTCTTGCTTCCTGCACCCTATCTCCCACTTCTGTTGTCCAATCTCCCTCTGCCTCCCTCTTGAAAAGGTCCCTGTGATTATTAGGACCCACTTGGATAATCTCTCCATCTCAAGATCCTCACTTAATAACATCTGCAAAGTCCTTTTTGCTACAGGCAGTGGGCATATCAGGGAACTGGTGGCATTCAGCCTCTCTACAAGGACACAGTGTGAGTGGGCCGTGGGGGGCCAACATGCAAGGGCAATGATGCCCCTGAGAATGTGAACCTCAAAATTTCACTTTGAAAAGGGAGAAGAGAGAACTCATCCCACTACTAATTGAATCAACCCTCTCCTTATATTTTTCCTATTTCCCCTCCTGTCCCTGTCTAAATGCAGATGTAACTTTATATAATTACAGTGATGGAATTGATACAATTTTCTGTCCTACTTTTTCACTCAATACGTACATATAATATGTATACTGAACTGTTCAAAATTGCAGCTGAGAACTGATGTTAAATTATTCTTTAATGAAAAATAGGGCAGGACTTCTTTGAAACACCAGGGGCTTGCTGAGATTAGCAGACACCTCCAAGGCCATGCCTTGTTTCCTGGCCACGACTGTTCCCCCAACCTTGGGCCTTGCTTCTGGGTCGATTTAAGATGCTGTCAATGGAAAGCCCTAGGATTTGTCAGTTGGGTCTCCTTGTTTTTTGCTCCATGGAAAGGCCATACAGGAGCCACATGGATGTAAAGCAAATAAGAAAACTAATATATTCAAGGACACACTACATAGACGCTAGCCTTGTGTCTCCTTCATTCCAAATGCCAAATTCATTTCCTAACTCGTCCAAGCCCAGGAGCTGAGCAATCAGAGGACTCCGGTGCTGGCCCATGTTTAGTCCTTGCTGAAATGGCAGCTGTGTATGCCTTTTCCGCAGAGAAGGAAAAGACGACCTACATGAACTGTGGTCTGAAACTTTATTAAATTCCAACATCCAAAGGTTAGTCTGACACAGCCATTTCCCATTTTATATCCCACAAAGGTAAGGCTGGAGCTAATTTCACAGAGAGAGAGAGAGTGAGAAACCAATCCTTAGGCCTGTGTTTTCAGTAATTAGCTCAATGTGCTAATGAGAGTCTTCAGGGAGAACAGCATTAATTAATGGGTGAATTTCACTTTAATAAATGTATAGGCAATTTTCTAAATGCAGATGGCAGAGCCTGCCCTGATGGCTCTACCTAGGGCCACTCAATATGGTAAGTGTCGGAGGAAAGTGGTTAATTTGTAAAATGCTTCATGATCCTGATTAGAAGAGAAATAATGCTTATGTTTGCTTTCCAATGTATTATTCATCTCTCCACAGTCCAAGAACACTCACATTCTTCCCCACCTCCACAGAGTCCTGAAGCTCTTTGTGGCTCCTATTGTTCTGAAATGGGAAAATCTCTCCCTTGCTGGGTTTTCTCTCCTGGTTTCCATGTGAAGGCAACACAGGTGCCTTATCTTCTATCTATCCGAGTAGCCAGAAAGGGCCAGAATGTGATCTGGGCAAAATCAATGACCATATTTAAAAGAAAATGCCTTCTGGGAAGTGTAACACCCGAAGGTTATTGTTTCTCTAAGAAATAATTTGCCAGTTGTGGGTTGCAGACCTTTAAAAACACCGGTAATGGCAAGGAGCTATGAGAAGTCCTCCCTTCTTAGAACTAACCCTCTGGGTCGGCTTTACCTTCCAGTTTCAGAGTAGGGCAAACAGAGGAGGAGGTGGGACCCCAGGCACACGTTCCCAGGCCTTTCTGAGTCTCACCTTGGACTGATGAAGCACTTGCCTGGGCACAGCTGTACGGAAGCCATGCTACAACACGATTAAACTACTCTGGACAGATAAAAGTTCAAATTCATTAACAGATCTTCTATTAGCTCGACCCAAACTAATGGGAAAATCCAGTTAAATGGAAATGCCTTAGCCAGTGACTCAGTGTCTGGTAAATGAAAGTGGAAAAGCGCTCCACAATTGTTGCTTTTGCTTGGGGGAAAGGGGATGAAGAGCTAGATCGCCTGTCTGTCCCTTCAGACTCCCTCCTCATAGGGCGTCTGACATACTCGCCACTCCCAGTTACCATCACACGCCTCAGGAATCTGTGTTGATATTCAGGATGTGACACTGAGGAACCACACAGTTCTCAGAATGGATCTCAGCCAGCTCATCTTGGTGTGACATCTCCGGAAGGGAGGTTAGCTATCACACTCCAGGGATACTTTTATGTGCAGGAGGTAAATCCTTTCCCCCTCAACCTGCAAGGACCAAGTCAGTCAGATGAAATAACTGATAAACGGATTGAACCTAACACAAAAATCCAGTACAACTACAATATCCATTTAGCCTTGAAATGACAGACTCTTTTTTTTTTTTCCGAGACAGAATCTCACTTGTCACCCTCAGTAGAATGCCATGGTGTCATAGCTCATAGCAATCTCACATTCTTGGGCTCAAACAATTCTCTTGCCTCAGCCTCCTGAGTAGTGGGGACTACAGGTGCCTGCCACAATGCCCAGCTATTTTTAGAAAGGGGGGTCTCAATCTTGCTCAGGCTGGTCTTGAAATGTGTGCTCAGGCAGTCCACCTGCCTCAGCCTCTCAGAGTGCAAGGATTACAGGTATAATGCCCCACATCTGGCTCACAGATTTTCTTTTTAAAGAACCAGAATGGAATTTGGGATTATCAAGTGTTCATCACCCAAATAAGAAAACCCAGGCCTACAAGAGTTGGAATTCTGGCCCAAAGCCAGGTAGATACTATAGAACGATGCCCAGACTCAGCTCCCAGCCTGCCATGGAAAGCCCCAGGTCTGCATGACCTGAGAAGGAGTGGACATCTGCTCACAGATGTTATTTTTCTAGACAGTGCTTAGCGTGCACACTTCTGGGATGATGAGTGCAATGGCACCATCGCCCTAGGCTTGGCTGAATTCTAGTCTTTGGAGTAAGTAGGCTGCTAAATTTAGACAAGTGGAGCAGACTCAGCAAAGTGAAAAAACCAGCATCACCATGTCAAGACACAGAGCAGTTTCACCAGATGCAATCTGTGTGTCTGCTGGAGACTCCCTCCAAATCCACGGGCCCTGAGAAGGTGGGAGACAGAGAACCTCATCTCATAGTATACTCTTAGCTGAGAGGGGCAATGTGTGGCTGAATCCATTCCATGAAATCAGTCACACATATTGAGAGCTTGACAATAAAAAAAAAAGTGTTTAGAAAAGTCTTGCTAAGAATTAGAAGAAATAATGTGTGAATGGCCAGGAGCACATCAACTTCTCACTTTAGCCAGACCCTGCGCAGAGGCTCCAATGGGAACCGAGGCTCATGGATTTGCATTTGTAATGCTAACCCTGCAGATCTACGGAGCTTCCTGCACAGTTATGAGACAGCAAGGACCCACTGATCGTTAGTATCACATGGCCTATTTTGAAGACTCCACTGGCCACACGAGCAGTAACAGGGAGATCACCTACTGATCCCCTCCTGGAGCAATGTTTGAAACTACCAGGAGAAATGCCCACAACTCCGTTGCTGTGCTCAACTGACGATTTTCATCTCTTTGTTAATTCATTCATTTATTCCACAAAGCTGTAACTGACTAGCTTCTTGGTTGCAGGCACTTGTGAGCTAGGGATGAAATAATGAGGAAAGTGCATGCAGTTCTCGTCTCTAAGGAGCATACAGTCCAGTGTGAGAGCAAGTAAGACAACAATCCACAGCAAATGGATTGGGTGACGAGTGTCCCCTTTGCCTTATCTAGGCAACATGTCCAGTGTGGTGGGTCTTCCATGCTGATGGGGTAGGTCAGCCTAGCTGAAGCCAGGACCAGACCCCAGTCAGCAGCAGGCTGTAGACAGTAGAGCTGTTACATATGACTTCTGGAGTCAGACTGCCCAGCTAACTGTCCTGTCTCTGTCACTCTCCAGTTTTGTGACTTCGAGCAACTAACTGAGCATATCCAGATCTGTCTCCTCAGTTGCAAATTTGGGTGCAGTGTCCAGCTGGTGCCTGTGTGCAGCTTAAGTGTCAGCTTCAGTTTTTCGAGGGCAAGGCCTTGATGAACAAACAGTAACACCAACACATTCAGCACAGGGGCCTGGGAGCCTGTCACTCGAATACAGTAGCAGACTTCAACAGGGAGGCTGGCCTCAGGCAGGAAGGTAATGCCAGTCAACAGGCTGCAGTCTAGGACATGTGGCCCTCAGCCCTCGGGCTGACCCAGAGCTTGGCTTTGCATTTCCTGAGGCGTCAAGATGGGAGCTGCAGGGGAATGGAGGGCTGGGCCTGGAAGACAGACTTGTGTCCACCGCCAGGACAGGTCCTGAGGTCCGGAGCTTTGACTATGGATTCCCTCTTCCCCACCTTTAGGCAGAACAAGCTCCGTGGTCACATCACCCTGACGCCCCCCTATTCAGAGGAAGTCTGGCCCGGTCTCTTTTTTGGTCTCTGATATTTTTTGATTTTCACTGGAAGCATAAGAGGGAGGATGCCTATCCTGTGCGTGTCTGCAGGAGAGTTTAAGTTCATAGTAAAACTGCAATTTGATTCCATTAGGGAGAGACTGGGCAGCTGCCACACACGGAGAACAGTGCATTAGCCTATTTCCTTCCCGTAAAAGAGCAGTAAAAGCTGGTGGGATGTTTGCAGAATGAGGTTGTTGCAGCCGGTAATCAGCTTGGGCAGCGCCTTGAGGCCTGAACCACCAAACCAGGTCAAAAGGGCCCTGCGCCATCTCTGGGATGTGACCTGGGGCACCTTCACAGTGGCAGGGACCGGCTCCCCTCACTGCTTTCTGTGAGCTCTGCTGCTGCTGGAGCTCCTTCCGCGCTCCGAGTTCTCCGCAGGGCTGACTTCTGTGTTTGTGTTTTCCACCCACTGAGACTCCACCTGGGGCAGGACCCAACACCAGCACCCTGGTCTCACCTGGGGGAGGGGAAAGTTAGGCAGCCTGGACAACGGGCAGTTCTTGAGTGGTGTCGGCAGAGCCATCTGCTCACAAATCCCGGCAGGGAAGACAACGCGACTGGGGGTGCTGCGCGTACCTGCTCCTGCTCAGGGGTGCCTCTGGATACAATGTTTACAATTTACACAATAAGGAACTTACCGGGTGGCGATTTCTTCTTAACAAATCATGCTCTGGTTTGTCAGGGACAATTCTTTCCCATCGATGTCCAGTTTAGGGAAATCCACCGTCCTGCTGTGGACAGTCTCTTGAATAATTTGGTCCTAAAATAATGACCCGGAAGCAACCAATGCCCCAGCCCCGTTAGGGAGATGTTGCTGTCCCTCGTGTGGTTTTGAACAACTCGGAAATCATTGACCTACGCCATAGACCGAGAAGAAGTTCTTTTGCACCTCCGGGAGCCCCTCTCCAAATCCAGGAGGGTGCCCAGCGTGGCAGCTTCGGGGGCTCCAGGACACAGATAGTGCCGTCCACTTTGTGGTCCTCCAGCCCACGGGAGCAGGTTCTGTGCACAGCTTTCCCCTGTGGGTTTGATTACCCTGTTTGGAGCCCCTTTAAATTAAGACAATCCGTGCCAGTGTGGAGCTCTCATTGCTGCCCCTGGTCTGTTTACTCCCAACTCTCTTTAGGGAGAAAAGGCTGGAAACTGTGTCCTAATGGCCCAATTAGTCCTAATGCTGCGTAGTGTTGACTGTTTAGTTACCACCATATTGTGTACAGAACTAATTGTGGTGAAAGCAAATGAATGGTCAGGAAACAAACAGGCTACTAGAAAATAATTACTTGGAGTGTTTCTCTTTAGTACCTGTGCAGCAGATTTCATTATAGTCAACAGCCTCTAAGCTGCTCGAAATAGTGGTATTTGTCATTTTCATAGAAACTTGATAATGACATTAATTTATCTTAATGGCCTGTTCTATTGTTATAAATAGTAAAATTAGCTTAAATTGTCTTGCTTTTGCTGGTTTTGGATGGCTGCAGAGGGCCCCACAGCAGCCGACGAGTAGATAATTTGGTGTGCTTGACAGATTTCCAATAATTTGTTATGTGGAACATGAGTAATGCTAGTACCATTAATGTTCATTTTCCTCTAAATTCATTACTGGCCTTTTCCCTTTTATCTTTTTTAATGTCTGGGCCATTTTTCTATATTTCAAGTGGAGCCACAGAGCCTATTCATATTCAGCCGGCTATTAACATTCTGCACATAGCGAACATCCTGTAGAAAAACAACTCTTAATGAAATGATGAGCCTGGTTGCTCCATCTGACAGAAGAGCGGGCAAAATGGGGTCTTACTGGTATCAGGGCCTAGGTATAATTAAGTCAAATGTAATTTTAAAGAAATTTAAATGTTTTCATTTTATGGCAAAGGTAAAACACACTCAAGGGAGAATCTAAGAAGGTGTAAATGCATTAATAACATTCATTTCTCCCTTTTCATATCACTCCTATTTCAACTTCGTGTGCCATTTTAGCAAAGGTAATTATTCGGCGTTCTCTATGAATTTGATTCTAATTAATCCCTAAGAAATGTTATGATTAATTTTATTTCTGTAAGCAGATATGTTGGCATATTATCTGGAACAGATGCATGGAGAATTGATCGCTCAAAGAACTCCTCGAATTTAGTATAAGTACTTTGAGTTCCAAATTTTTGTCTTTTATTTTGTTATGGGCTGGGAGAGGCCACAACGTCACTTGGTTCTGTCCTTCCCCGGCTCCGAAGTGCATCTCATCTGCTTTCTGTCACATTGTGATGCGAAGGTTAATAGCAATGAGGAGGCTGATTAGCGCTGTTTGTCATTTTAATGTACATGTTTTGGCTTATGACATGAAAAAATGTATGTAATATTTATCATGTTTAAGGTTATCACGACCTTGATCAGGTCACGTTTAAGGGAATAAATATCATAACTCTCGGCCAGTCTCTCTTTACAATTTGAGCAGAATGACATTGAAAACTCTGTGTTTACAGACACGAATTCTCAGACTGAGTGACATAACCCACCCCACCCCAGTCCCACTCCCACCACAGGTTAAAATGCTCATCTGGGGTATAGTGAAAAACATAAGACTATTTGGTGAGAAATAAGTCTTTATATTATAAACAGCATCTTTCTAAAAAAGTAAACTTAGGGTGGTGCCTATGGCTCAAAGGAGTAGGGCACCGGCCCCATATGCTGGAGGTGGTGAGTTCAAGCCTAGCCCCGGCCAAAAACTGCAAAAAAAAAAAAAAAGTGAACTTAACAAAAAAGAAAGATTGGCTTTCTGAGGATGCTTTGTTCTCTAGATAAGGAATACGCTCCTTTCTGGAATTGTGTAAGGCTCTTGCCGGTGTTGGACCTACTGGAGAGTCCCTAAAAAAGGAGAATCATTGTGTTTTTTTTTTAGGTAGCCTCCAGATACGTCTGTCAAACCAAAGTCTCTGAATGTCGATTTTCACACTGAAATAGCAAGTCAACATTTAAAGAACTTTCCCTTTTCGTGAAACAAAATTATTTCTTTTTCCACTGATACAAACAGATTTTAAAAGCAGCCTGATCAATAAAATCACCCAAATGTACTCTTGAGTGTGTGCCCGGGTGCTTCAAACCTCAGAAAGGGATGAAGGATAATGTTCTAATAATGTAATGTATCAGTGGGGCAATTCATAAAATATTTATCTTAAAGCAGAAAATGTGTCTATCTGCCTTGTTCATTTATAAAATAATAGTTTAGGGGAATTAGGTACCTGCTAAATCCCTTCGTCAATGTAGTTGGCTTCACCCAGAGTCCATTAGACCAGGTTATGTATCTGCTAAGGAAGACACAGCCTGCCAGTAGTGCATAATGGATCATGAAAGATAAATGGAATTAGGCAATTGAATAATTAGAGTAGTGCCCACCAAGTGGCTCTAAGTAAAGGGCTGCCGATATTTCCATTAGAAACCTTCATTTCAATGGTTAGAAATCCATCTGGAAAAATTTGGCTGAGGCTGAAAGTTAGTGCCAGGCAGGGAACTGAAGGAGAAGAATATCCCCAAGGAGGCACCCTGGTCCTGATTCTGGAGCGACTGAACCCCACCTCCGTGCCCTATCTAAGTAAGTCTCCCAAGCACCAAAACACCAGATTTGATGGTATCAAACATTTCTTGGCTGAGGAGATGGTATCATGCCTGATCTGCTCCTGTCTTCAGGCTAGGAGCACAGATACTACACCGTGAATGGTGTGCCTCGCAAGGATTATGCAGTGCACAACCTATACAACTGTGCTCAGCCACCCTTCCAGGGCTCATCCCTGACACCTAGCACAATGCCTGGGACATAGGAGTTTATCAATAATATCTGATTAGGCAACAAAGTACTATGAGCTTTATTGAATTCAGTGAGAAGCCAGAGGAAAGCCAAATAGCATATGAAGGTAACCCCATACCTGGCAGACAAGGTTAGAAGACTAGCTGCAGCTTTGTGCAGAGGCCTTATAGGAAGAAAAGAAAATCTTCAGGCCATTTTAAAGAGCCTAGATGAAATTTCTTCATGTGGTTTTTATTGAACAGCTACAATGTGCCAGGCTGCGCTAAGTGTAGGGACGATAAAGGAGAAAGCACAAGGATCCTGCTGTGGGGAGATTGGTGTTTACTGGGGAAACATCATGCTGGAGTAAAGGACTATTACCCTTTATGTGTCATGCAGGGGAGCATGAGGCAGGTGCCCCTCAGTCCATAAGAAGGGCCCTAAGAGGTCTAAGCACACTTGTGTTCTGTAAAACCTGTACCAACATTCAATAGGCTCCAGCTCTATTCTGAAAACTACTGCTGGAAGGAAAGGTTTTTATTCAAGGCAGGGCTACAAATACAGAGACAAGCAAAATCACGGCCTCTGGCTTGGCCTCAGGTGGGTAACCTTGAGCAGGTCACCAAATGTCTTTAAGCCTCAGTTTTCTTCATGATAATGGGGTTAGTAACAGACAGATCACAGGTTCTGACATTTAAGTGACAGAATGTGCGAACTCTACATGTATACATTTTAGTCGTGGCCAACAGTATTTTTTGGAACATTTTTGGACACATCCATGCAGCTTTCATTCCCTGCTTATCACACACCACATGCATCTGCCTCCTCATGAGGGCCCTACTTTATAGAGGAGGACAGCCTGACTTTAGAAGGCTCAGTAATTTTCTCTGAGTCTGCAGTGATTGATAATATTAGTGGGACTCATATAGGGGCACAGGGCCCTTGGGGAACAGGTTGTATTTGCCTACATGAGGAGTGGAGGGATTTTCTGGCACAACAGGGCATAGGCCGGAGGCCTGAGGGCTGACAAGCCTGGCAGTGGGAGGATGAGTCTCTGTGCAAAGTTTGCTGGTGGAGGCCCACCTAGGGGCAGATGCTTCCCAGGAAGTGTTGCCGGGGGCCAGAATGCCACAGTCCCTGACTTCAGGGAGCAAGCTCCAGGGCAACTCAGATGGCCCCAATTTGAGCCATATACTTGCCTTATTAACTATTTTGCCCAGAGTGACCCTTAGATGTTTCAGCACCTCTTGAGGTCTTGGTCAACCCAGAGACTCTCATGTCCCCTCACCTCCATTTTGCTCATCTTGCCCCATCCCCTCCTCCACCCCCGCCTGGACTCAAGTCCTTGCACCACCAACCCCTTCCTGCTTTTTTTCCCCTCTCTCCCACCATATCTTCTCCCATCTCCTTCATGTCAGCTTAAAGAGATGCTCCGTCCATCCAAGCCTTAAAATAAATTACTTAAAGAACAATCTGTTAGTTCCTGAGCTGCGGTGAGAATTGGCAAGTGTTTTGCCTGCACCCCCCACCCCCCGCTTCAGCGCCTTCTGTGCCCTGCTTGCAGGACTCTCTTGGCCGAGGTTACAGAAGACCTGGGCGCCAACTAGGGTCTCCACCACTGCCCACCTCTAGCCGGGCCAGCACCGTGCTCCTCCTTCTCAGTGCTCCCTCCTCTCTGGGCCTTCCTACCACACATCCTGACATGCCCTGGCTTTCCACGCATCCCGGTGATCTTCACAAACTCCAGCGCGTGCAAACACGGTTTCCACTAGGACTCCACCCTGTGTCTTCAACACTGGTGACTGGCAGTCTCATCCAATTCATTGTCCTCTGCAAGCTGCCATCTTCCAGGGTGATGAACAGATCCCATGTCTGTCTGTCCCACCTTCCCAGCACTCTCTTCCATCCCTGCTCGCCTCCTCTCTCCCTCCTATCTGCCCTGTGTCTGCTCCCATGTTTGGCATGGAAGGAAAACCTAGGGAGAATCCACCCTGGCTTTGGACCTCCGTGTTCCTTGCTGTCTGCTGCCACCTCCTTCAGGATATCCCTCTCATAAGGGCCTCAAAAACAACATGAAATCACCCCGGCACCCCATCCTGAAGCCTTAGAAACTGTTTCATGGGTCACCTCCCCGCACACTCCACATCTAACCCATCCGCGAGCTGCACCATTTTACATTTCCACTAACAGTGCACAAGGGTTCCAGTTATTCCATATCTTCACCAATACTTGTCATTTTCTGAGAGGGAGATTAATAGAAGCCACTCTGATGGGTTTACTTTTTTAGTCGCTTCTATTTACCATGTAAGACCTCACGCAAACCTCTCCTCTCCTGCTAAAATTCCCCTAATTTCCCCAAGCAGAGTTAGTGTCCTGCAGGGCCCCAGACACACCTGCTTCCAATCTCATCACATTTTACGAGGTGCTGTGCTTATTTGCTTACCTGTATCCTCCCCTTAGGATTTTGAGTTCCTAAAAGATAGCCTCATTCAGTAAATGAGGGGTCCATCTGAGACGTGAGTTATTTTAGAAATGTTTGTTGAATGAATAAAAAGGGTTTTGTCATTCATATTCAACATATTGTTTTGTTGATTTGCTAGTTTTAATTTTTTACCAAGCTATAAAAGTGAACATATCAAGCGTGCAGCCCAGTGAATTTTTATATATGTTTCTATTTGTGCAACCATCATCAGATGAAGATGCAGAACATTTTAACCACCCTAAAAAAGTTCCCCTGGGCCTCTTACCAGCCAAATACTCCCTTTGTCCCCTCCCAAGGTAATTCCTATTTTTATAAACCCTTGATTGCTGTGCATTTTCCTGAATGTCATATAAATGGAATTATGTAAATAGAATGCTCTTTTGTTGCCAAGAGGTACATTGGCTCATGCCTGTAATTCTAGCACTCTGGGAGGCCAAGGCAGGAGGATCACTTGAGGCCAGGAGTTGGAGTCTAAGCAAGAGCAAGACCTTGTCTCCACAAAAAAATAGGAAAATTAGCCCAGGTGATTTTAGGCCACTGTAGTCTCAGCTACCTGGGAGGCTTAGACAGGAGGATGTGTTGAGTTCACGAGTTTGAAGTTGCAGTGACCTGTGATAATGCCACTACACTCCAGCTCAGGCAACAAAGCAAGGCCCTGTCTCAAAATAATAATAATGGTGATGATGATGATGGTAATAATTTTTAAAAATTATATAGCTAGAGTTGGCATTCTGGAAACAGGTCCTCAGCAAATGGAACACATCAATACAATAAAATGTATGCTATGCCTTGAAAAATGTAGTGCTCAAAGCAGCAAATAAGTGTTTAATTATACACATTTTACATCTGCTGACATGTAATGAAGGGAGTCACATTTGCTCCTTTCTTTAGTTAGCGAGTTGGAGGGTTGGAGGGAAGGTTATTCCTCCGCAGTTGACACTGGGGGTGTTGTGGGGCCCCTGCTGAATCAAAGGAGAGGACAAAGCTGCAGATGGAGAACAATCTTGCTTATAACATTAAGAACATTAACAAAATTAGCAGGTAGTATTTGTTGAATCTTTGTGCTAAATGTTTTAAATCATTATTTTATTTAATATTCATGACAATCCACGAGATAAGAATTATTCTAATTTTCCCTGCAGAAAACTGAGGTTTAGGAGGAAGAGAGAGAGGAGAGAGAGAGAACAGCAAAGCATATGTTGCTGTTCCTGCAAATCAGCTTCTTCACTTAGCAGAAGACTGGGGGTTGGTATTTCTGGGTAAATTCTTATGGTTTTCTAATCAAAGAAGAGAGAATGGGTTATTCTCTCCCAGATCCAGTTTGACACATCTCACGGAAGAAGGCTGGTTCTCCAGCTTGGGTCATAGGTCCCTTCCTGAAGCAATGTCTATGGCCAAGAAAGTAGAGTAATATAATTGTCCCAGAGAGGGACAGGGGCCCTAAATCAAACAAACACCTTTATCTTGTTCCTGATTTTAAGGGAGTGGCATCTGCCTTATCACCATTAAAATGGTGGATTTAAAAAAAATCTAAAATACTTTATTCAACCTTTTTTTTTTTTTTTTTTTTTTTTTTTT
>NW_003852515.1:4926428-4998935 GCF_000181295.1 Otolemur garnettii | reverse complement strand
GGCAACCTCAAACTCTTGGGCTTAAGCAATTCTCTTGCCTCAGCCTCCCAAGTAGCTGGGACTACAAGTGGCCACCACAATGCCCAGCTATTTTTTGTTGTAGTTGTCACTGTTGTTTGGCAGGCCCAGGCTGAGTTCAAACCCGCCAGCTCTGGTGTGTGTGGCTGGTGCCATAACCACTGTGCTACAGGTGCTGAACCTACTTTATTCAACATTTTATTCAAAGCATTCACCAATAAGAGCAATAAGAAAAATAAATAAAAGATATTTGTACTGGAAAGTAAGAAATAAATCTGTTTTTTATGACAAATGATATCATCATTTACACCCAAAATATCTCTGGAAATGTTACTGCAATCAATAACATGTTTAGAAGGTGTCTACATATAAAATTAATATGTAAAAAGCAATTGAATCACTAAGGAAATGATACCATCCTGTGAGATGAATGAAATACAGTACTATGGGATGCAGCCAAAGCAGGGGTAATAGGGAAATTGGTAGCTGTAAAAACCTATATTTAAAATGAATAAATACCTCAAATTAATAACATAACAAGAGAAAAAGGAGCAAACTAAACTAAAAATAAACAGAAGAAAGATTAAGGTGGAAATAAATTAAATGGAGAAAAGGAATAAAAAACAGTCAAGAAAATGAATGAAACTAAAAGCTGATTCTTTATAATAATCAATCAAATTGACAAGTCTTTAGCTAGACTGACTGAGAAAAAAAGAGAGAAGATTCAAATTACTACATGGCTGAGTGAGGTTTATCCCAGGAATGCAAAGTTATTTCAACATACAAAAAATGATCAATATAATACATCACATTAATAAAATATAGGACAGAATCTACGTGATAATGGTCTCAGGCCATGCAGAGGAGGCATTTGGCAAAAATTTAACACCTTTTCATGCCTCAACAAACTAGAAATAGAAGGAAACATCATCAATATGATACAGGGCATCTATGACAAGCTCACAGCCAACATCATATTTAATGGTAAAAGACTGAAGCTTTTCTCCTAAGATCACCAACAACTCAGGATGTCCACTCTCACCATTTTTATTCAGCACTGTACTTTGGGTTCTAGCCAGGAAAATTAAGGAAGGAAACAAAAATTAGAAAAGGAAAATATTGAAAAGGAAGAAGTAAAACGATTTGCAGATGGCATGATCTTGTGTGTAGAAAATCTAATCTAAGGGCTCCCCACCACACAACAGTTAGAACTAATAAACAAGTTCAGCAGAATTACAGGATACAAGATCAATATACAAAAATCAACTGTATTTCTGTACACCAGCAATGAACATTTAAAAATAAACTTAAGAAAATTTAATTTACACCTGTCGTCTCACTACTTGGGAGGCTGAGACAAGAGGATTACTTAAGTCCAAGAGTTTGCTGTGAACTATGATGCCACAGCACCCTAACCAGAGCGAAAGAGTGAGACTCTGTCTTAAAAATAAAGAAAAAAAAAAAAAAGAAAGAAAGAAACAACGGAAATGCTCAAGAGGGAATGAAATATTATACGGTAATGAAATGGATGGCTATCAGTAATATACAAAAGTAAGGATGAATCTTAGAAATGATACTGGATTGAAGAAAAGTGTCAGAAGAGCCAGCATATGGGACCTTGTAAAACTCAAAATCAAGCAAAATTGTACCTCATATACAACTATAAATTTTTGAAAAGCAAAGAATTATAAACAGCAAATTTAAGCTAGTGGTAACTGGGTTGGAGATGAAACAGGAGAGTGAGGGCAGCGAGGAACACTCAACCAATTTCAGGGGCCTTGGTCACATTTTTGTTCTCAGGCTGGGTGGTGAGTTTGCGGTGTTCATTTTATTATTGTGCATAATATTATCATATGCATTGTTGTATATACATTAAATGTTACAGAACTTTTAAAAAATTTAAAGATAGCTTTTAAAAATATAAGCAATGGGAAAGAGAATTGTTTTTTAAACTCTAGTGTTTCGGCTTGGCCCCCATAGCACAGTGGTTACAGTGCCAGCCACATACACCCAGGCTGGAGGGTTCAAACCCAGCCTGGGCCAGCTAAACAATAATGACAGCTGCAACAAAAAAATAGTCAGGCGTTGTGGAGGGTGCCTGTAGTCCCAGCTACTTGAGGGGCTGAGGCAAAAGAATTGCTTAAGCCCAAGAGTTTGAGGTTGCTGTGAGCTGTGACTCCACAGCACTCTATCAAGGGCAACAAAGTGAGACTCTGTCTCAGAAAAACAAACAAACAAACAAAAAAAACTTCTAATGTTTCTAGAGAAAAATGGAATTTTTTTTGACATTTTCAAGCGACAATGGAAGCATCCACCTGTCTTCTTAGCTGGAATGTATGCTATGATTCAAAGATTGCTGATCTGTGCCAGTTATCTAAAAGGCATGGTGGGTGGAGTACTGTGAAAATGCTACACTGCTACTCGACAAACCTTCCCGGAGAACAGTGAGGTTAGTACGTGGTAGAGGACATTGTTATTCTACGGACTAATAAAATATTCAGGAGAGACAAAAATGTTCCTTTCAGGACCCAATCACGTCATGTCGTGCCTTTTACTTACCAGCCTTTAAGGACTTTCTTGGGTCAGGGATAAAATGGAGCAAAATCCAACTGCGTCACGGGAAGGACCCCCTTTGTCTGGTCCTGACACCTCGGCAGACTAGTGCCTTAACCATCCTCCCTCAGTTCTCCATGCAACACTCATGCTGAAAGTTCTTTGGGTTCCTGGAATGTCTCCTCTCACTGGGCGTTTGCACACTCAGCTCCCTCCATCTGAATGTCTCTCACCATGTGCCCTGCCTTGCCTGAGTACTACTGACTTAGCCCATCTCCTTCTCAAAGAAGCATTCCAGGAGCCCAGGACTGCAGTAACTCCCCTGGCAGCATACATCTGCCCCACCCCTCTGGCCCCAAGCTAACCCCAGTAGCGCCTGGAGCATATTGACTGCATTGTGTCAGAAGAGCTCTGTGCAAATGTATACAGCTATGATTTAATTAAAAAAAAAAAAAAGAGTTCTGTGCAGACACTAGAGAAGGAAAAGATAACTTGCATTTGGAGGGGAGAGGTAGAGGAGGACTGGAGGAGGAAGTGGCAGAGCCCTGTCCATGATGGTCATCAGCTGTGCACACCGCGGGCTTTGCCTGTATTCAAGGTTGTTCTCAGGGGTTGGCTTTGTCTCCCTGGGGCCACAGCAGCAGTGGGGGGTAGAACAAGTTCTTTCTCTGCCACTCCTAGCTCACCAGGCCTCTCTCCAAGAGGCTGGAGGATGCACTCTGTCCTTTCTTGGTTCTAGCACTGGGTCATTCCCGAAGCTGTTTCCAGTGCATCTCCCAGGAAGGGCTATTCATCACCTTGTGTTCTAATAGCAGTGCCCTGACCACTTGTGCTCCCACTCCAGACAGGTCTCGGGGCACAAAACCCACTCAGTTCAGAAACCTGTGTGGCCAGTGCAAAAGGCTAGCATGGGGGCGGAGGAGGGAAGTGAACTAACTCAGTTTGGCTCAGAATCTACCAAACTAAGAGAAGGCTCAGCTGTGGCGCTGCCTTGAGGCATGGTCTTCGTCACTGTGAGATGGAGATTAAGATCAAGGGGTGCTGTTGGAGTCAACACCATCCCTGAGACCCAGGGAAGGTCAGGCAGCCCATCCTGGCACCCATAGACCACCTCTTCTGACTGGGCCTTCCTGCCAACACCCCTAGCCACACCCCTGCCTGTCTCCTTGATAGGACACCATTCTTCCCCCAGGTACATTAACGTGTATTTTCCTTAAATGTGTAAAATTAGTTTACACAATTCAAAAAAAGTTTTTAAAATTAGGTCATTAAATATGAAATATCTGATTTTGAATCAAGAAGTTGATTATATCTCAAATAAGAAGCAGTACAATTAATCAAAGTCTGTGCCTAAATTATCAACACAGTTTTGTCATCTTAACTGTAGCTTGTTTGTGCCAGCAGCAAAGAAGCCTCGGAGAGCAGGTGGTGCTGAAATCAGGAAAAGTGTTTTCCACAGCTGGTTGTGAATTGAGTATTTTTTCTTGCAAGAAGCAGTGCAAAGCCTGGAAGCAGCGGTAGTCAGCTAGTGCAAGGTCTGGTAAATGGAGTGGATGACAGAGTTTCCAAGCCCAGCTTCTGTGCTTGAGCAGCACTGTTTGTGGGGCATGTGGTTGAGCTTTGTCTTGCAAGAGGATTGGCTTGTCTCTCTTGACCAATCTCAAGCATCCCCATCATGTCGTCCAATTGGTTACAGCAGACACCTGCTGGGATAGATTGACCAGGTTTCATGAAGTTTGTAATGGATAATACCAGTACTGGACCACCAACACACATCACTAGCTTTTTTTAATGAATATTTGGGTTTTGACTCTGTTTCAGCATTTCATCTTCATCCAACCATTGTGCCAAATGCTTGTGATTGTCAAAAAGAATCCATTTTTTGGCTCGGTGCCCATAGCCCAGTGGTTACGGCACCAGCCACATATACCAAGGGTGGCAAGTTCAAACCTGGTCCAGGCCAGCTAACTGACAATGACAACTGCAACAAAAAATAGCCAGGCGTTGTGGCGGGCACCTGTAGTCCCAGCTACTTGGGAAGCTGAGGCAAGAGAATTTCTTAAGCCCAAGAGTTTGAGGTTGCTGTGAGCTGTGACACCACAACACTCTACTGAGTGAGACTCCGTCTTAAAAAAAAAAAAAATGTCATGACAGCAAAAAAAGGCAAACTTAGCGATGACTTTTCTTCTGACACTTGTTTAATTCATGTGGAACCCATTTAGCTGGCCTCTTTACCTTGCCCATTTATTTCAAATGGTCCAATATTGTTGGAATAGTAACATCAAATCTTGCTTCTAATTCACGTGTAGGTTGAGACGGATTCACTTCCATTACAGCTTTCAGCTCATCATTATCCACCGTGTTCTCAGGTCACCCACATGGCTTATTTTCAAGATGAAAATCCCCAGGACAGAATTTCTCCAACCATGACATACTATGTGTTTATTAGCCACATCCTTTCTAAACACTTGGTTGGTATTTTGAACGATCTGAGGAGCCTTGGTTCCACAATGGCAATTATATTCGAAAACAGCACAAATTGTTGACACATCTATGATTTCACAAAAATTACTCTAAAAAATTTTGAAATATAATCACAAGCCCAAATGTGCCTTTGAAAAAATGAGGAATAAGCCAAGAAGCACCGCGGTGAAATATTGGGGATACCAACTGTCAACCTTGTAGGAAATTGGGTGCTCCGTGTTCAATAGCCTAAGATGGCATTACAAGAAGTGTGGGATGACTAGGAAGCCTCAGAGACTTCTCTAGGAAGTAGCTGGGTCTCCACATTCACCACCTGAGCCCCCAACAGAAACAAGGACCTGTAGGGGGGAGCCTGGGCTTCGAGGAGAATAACAGACAAACTGAGGAGAACAGAGTGGCCAGAGGGGCTGGCGATGGCCCAGAGCTCTGCAGCTAAGCCGGGCAGTGTGGGGAGCAATCGATCCTGTGATCAATGAAACCCCAGGATTTTTGACCAGAGCGCCCCTACAGTTACCTTCTTAGATGTATTTTAAGCTTTCAAATCTGAAAGTTAGAAAGGCAATTGACAATTGAATATGATGTTTTTATGACATTAAAAATGTAAACATTTATCCAGGCATAATGCACATAAATAAAGGCACACAGATCATGAATGTACATCACAAAGTGAAGATAGCCAGCTTTGGAAGTTTGTAAGATGCCTGGGAGGTTCCAGGTCTGGGGGAGATGTCCTCCTGTTCCACCCGTGCCATTGGAGTCTGAGTTCTGGGAGCGCTGGGCCTTGCTGGCACCTCCTGTCCTGTGTGAAGGAATGAGTCAATGAGCGAATGAGAAATGCTGGTCTCAGGCTGAGCAACCTGCAAGAAACCCTGGTTGCAGCTGCTGGGAGACCAGCTGGCCCTGGGCAGGACAAGGTCACTCACTCGGGCCAAGAAACAAATCTTAACAGAGCCCTAGAAGTCTTATCTCCTCTATCCTCCCAGTATCCACCTAGTCTTTAAAGTTTTAGGAAATGTTTATTGCCAAATAAAATGAGTAAGGAAGTTCCTGAATCTAGGCCACCTGTGCATTCATGTACCCCGTTACCACCATGACACAAATTCTCTCTGAAGCCCCTCCAGTATTTGGACTATTTCATCCTACACAACCCAGATGAAGCGCCACCTAAAAGGCATTAAATCAGAGAGTCAGAGAGCCCCGGAGCTGCGTGCTACTCTGGACAGACTCTTATCCAACCCTCTCCTTTTTCAAATGCAGAAACTACTAAGGAGATTAGTATTAGTGATGATGAGGCTTCTCAGGAATCTTTTAAAAAGTCTACGAGAGAAAACTACAGCTTTTAATAGACTTCATTATTTACTGATGACTCATTTTTCCTTCATCTATCTTTAAGGGACTGTTAAGGTATCTTTTAGTCATTCCAAGCAGAAAGAAGTCGCAGAAAAGGTTGTGGCCCAATGTGGTCTGGTTTGTTTGGTTAAAAGTCCTATTTGGGCCAGGGATTATTTGCTTGAAACTTTTCAGAGTCTCCTTTCAGCAGGGTCCTTATACATCCATCCTGCTCTGTGGCTGATAGAGGCATTTTTCCTGTCACTACAAATGCCCCAAAGCAGGAGTCCATTGTCCCAACTGCTGACAGGCAGCCTCCCGGGCGTCATGAGGTGTTTGTGTACGTTGGGTTTATCTTCTCCTGGGCCTAATGCCCTTCTCAAAGCTTCATGCCAAAGCGCCTCCAACCCCATGGTGCCGTCTGCGGCCTTCCATCCTTCTCCCCGTAGTTTTTGTCTTCCTAAGGATCCCCATCAGACTAACTTAGCGATGCTGCAACTGAAATTCTTGCTAATGCCAGAGGAGTAGGTAACAAAGGTTTGAGTGTTACCTGAAGGTAGATTGACAGCCCCTACTCATGTGTTTGCGTCTCTCTAGAATGGGCTAGACACAGCCCCCTTTGCTTCTGGACTCCTGGCTCCTGGTGGCCATGGGTCCTGTTGTTCACCCGGCAGGGGCTCTGAACCTCTGGCTTGGAGTCTGCCAAGCACCATGTCTCAGACTCCCAGACAGGGTGGAGAGTCTGCTGGGGTGTGGACCAGCAGGCCTGGACATGAGCCATCTGCAGCGGTGTCAGCACTGCAGGGTGCTGGGCCAATTAGCCTCAGCCTAGCTTCACTAACAGTGGAGGCTGGCTGGCTCCTGGATGAGGGGTGACCCATATGACGCCTTCCCTTGACCTTGGCTTACCACCGGGGAACACGTGCATGATGTAGGTAACCATAAAAATAACTCCTCACATCTATATACTTTTTTCTAGTTTAACAAAGTATGTTCACCTCTATTATCTCTTTTTAGTTCATGTTTGTTCTTTTGCTTTGCCAGGGTAGAAAGGCTGCTTGCTGTCATTACCCTATGGTACAGAGGTGGCACTGAGATTCAGAAAGGCAAGCTGCTTTGCCTAAGGCCCACAGCTAATAGGGGCAAATCCTGAATTGGATTGAGGCTTTCTGGCTCCAGTTCTAGTACTTTTCCAGTGGGGAAAAGGCAAAGGAGCCCTGAATTCCCCTCAGGTCAGATCAGTGCCTCCCCTAGGAATTTGAGCCCAAGCACTCCCTTGACCTCGTCTTCTGGGACAGGAGACATTCCAGACATTACTTTGCCTTTGAAGGAAATACCATGTAACCAACGGTTCAGCGCAGTCCCCAGGATGAGTTCTTCCTCATGTGACTCTTTCCTCCAGGAGTCCACAGCCAAGTACCCAGTTACCACCATGACTTCCTCTGCAGATCACTTGAGCCTTGTTAGCCCTGGAAGAACATCTCAGTGGCTTTCCTTGGGAGGTGTCTTGAGCTTCTCATTACCCTGGGAGGCCTGGACAAGTTGGTGCCCAGAAATGTCTCAGGCAGTAGTGAGCTGCAACCAGGTCCTACCAGTTCCTAACTCTGCATTCAAGGACACCATCCAAGGTGGGAACAGTTACACAGGATGGGAATCAGCAACCTTCACCTATCAGGGCTGTCCCTCTCCTGGCCTACACGACAGGTCATTCACCAGCTTGTCACTGGCAAATGAAGTCCAATCCATGAGTCAGAAATAAATTAGTGGAATGTCACTGTGGTGAACCAAATGGGGCCATGGAGCCACATCTTGGTTTGTTTTACAAGGTGTGGTTAAGAAGAAAAAAGAGAAAAAAGAAAACTCTCTCCATGGGGACATGCACACGAGGTGCCTGTAACTGTTTAGAAGGTGGTACTCTCTGAGTGCCTCTTTCAGCTGGGTAACAGAAGACAAGTTGGCTTAGAAGTGCAGGATAATTTGCAGCTATCACAAGAGACTTTTTGTTCAATAGTGCTTACACAGTTGGTGTAGCCACCCAGAGCCCAAGGGCAGGGAGGGAGCTTCTGCCAGCAGTTACCTAGGCAGGGCAGGGCTCACAGCAAACTCCCCGAGACTACACAGCAGCCCCTGAGTGCTGAAGGGTGTCATTTGCAGACGTTTGCCAAGAGGCCAAGCAGCTGACCCTCCACCCACAGGAAATCCTGTTATTCCTTGCTTTGGTTTGAATGTTTATCACTTCTAAAACTCATGTTGAAATCTAATTGTCATTGTGACAGTAATAAGGGATGGGACTTTTCAAGAGGTAATTAGTCCATGAAGGCTCTGCTGTCATGAGTGGGATTGATTATTGCTATTATAAAAGGGCATTATTGTTTTACTTCATGAGTCTAAAATGTATATATTTTTTAAAGGGATGAGTTCAGCCCCCTTTTGTCTCTTTGCTCCTTCTGTCTTCATCATGAGGACTAAGCATTACTCCTCTCTGGAGGACACAGCATTCAGAGAACCATATTGGAATCAGAGTCATCAAACTTGCTGGCACCTTGACCTTAGACTTCCCAGCATCTGGAACTGTGAGCCAGTGATTTCTGTTCTTTATAAATTAACCAGTGCCAGGTGTAGTGCCTCACTCCTGTTATCCTAGCACTCTAGGAGGGCAAGGCAGGAGGATTGCTTGAGCTCAAGAGTTCAAGACCAGCCTGAGCCAGAGCAAGACCCCATCTCTACTAAAAAGAGAAAAACTAGCTGGGCACCATGGTGGACACTTGTAGTCCCAGCTACTTGGGAGACTGAGGCAAGAGGATCGCTTGAGCCCAAGAGACTGAGGTTGCTGTGAGTTATGATGATGCCATGGAACTCTACCCAAGGCCATGGAGTGAGACTCTGCCTCAAACAAAAGAAAAGGAAGTGAGTTTATGAATTACCCTGTTTATGGTATTCTGTTATAGCAGCAAAAATGAACTAAGATACACCTTTGACTCACAAAGCTCATTGGCTCATGGGGACTTATCAAGCAGGTACTGCTCACAAGTAAGGAAACGGAAGCTCGGAGTGTGGGGGTGCTGTGGTTTGTTCCATAAAAACTCATGTTGAAATTTAATCCCCAGGAGGCAGGACCACATGAGGGATGTCTGACCACATGGGGTAGATCGCCTGTGAATGTGCTCATGGCACTGAGTCCTCAGTCTGGTGAGGCTGGATTCATTCTTATGGAGATGGATTGGTTCCCATAAGAGTGGGCTGTTATATAAAGCCAGGACACCCCTTGGTGTTGCCTGCACATGTGTTCCTAAAATGGTCCTTAACAACTGTGCCCTGAGTTAACTGCCAGAAGTGCCCTGCTCCATCCTACAAATGCTTTTTGGTCTTCTCCTTCTATGAAGATAACTCCATCCTACAAATGCTTTTTTGGTCTTCTTCTCCTTCTATGAAGAACAGGAGGAAGGAGGAGAAGAGTTCCCTTTTGTTCCACACGATCTCTACTACTAATGGTCCTCCAACACGCTTTTCCCCACATATTCCCCATTGGAAACCTCTCCACCAACTCCACCACCCCAAAGGAGACTGGAGGATGTGAAGAGGCCTGGCCCCAACATCTCCTTCTCAGACTTAATGGCACTAGCCAGAATCTCAAAGTTGGAGGGAATCCCAAAAGCCACCTCCTCCAACTTTTCTCCCATGCAAGGGGCATCTTCCTTATGCTTACCTGGTTGGTCCCTGGAATCTTCCAGAGTCACCGGCCACTTGCCAGAGTGCCTGGAATTGTTTAGAACGGCCTCCTCACTCTGAACACCAATCTGCCTCCCTGAAGTTCCCAACATGAGCTCCAGCTAGCCCTCTGTAGTGATGCAGAAAATGCCAACTCCTTTCTACATTATAGCCTTGAAATTTGGGAGGACAACTGGTGTGTGCCCTTGGTCAATGCAAGGCAAGGGCCTATAGGGTCCTCAACCATAGGACAGGTGACGGGGATTCCAGAGCTACCTTCTGGACTCAGTCTAGATTCCCACCTCCACCTTGAAGAATGTCCATGAGAACTGGATGTGATGTGCCAAGAACAAAGGGCAATGGGGACCAGTCCTCCCTCCATGTAGACAGTGCTCCACTTGTGTTAACATAGCTGAAAACTGTAATGGCAGCCAAGCTACACAATGGTTCACACTGAATCTGTGGCTATGCAGAATTTCTAAACCTTTCCCCCATCTGGTACTATGTGATTATTTGAACCTAAATAAAACACTTTACCTTTTAAAAGTTCATCCTTTTAGTCTCAGTTTATTAAGATCCTTTTGAATTGGGTGGTGCCTGTGGCTCAGTGGGTAGGGCGCCGGCCCCATATACCAAGGGTGGCTGGTTCGAATCTGGCTCTAGCCAAACTTCAACAAAAAATAGCCAGGCATTGTGGCAGGCATCTGTAGTCCCAGCTATTTGGGAGGCTGAGGCAAGAGAATTAACAGGAGAAGACCAGGAGTTGGAGGTTGCTGTGAGCTGTGATGCCGCAGCACTCTACTGACAGCGATAAAGTGAGACTCTGTCTCTTAAAAAAAAAAAAAGAATCCTTTCGAATCCTGATATTTGGTCACCTAAACTTTTATCTTTCTTGATGGCTGTGTACCCTCTTGAGATAAACAGTCACACAGACCACTCCCAGGACGGAGCAGAGCTCTGAACCATGACATTACACAGCCTCTTCTTGGTGGCTCTAAGCATTAGAAATCTCTGGATTTGACAACTGTTGGTGCTTCATGTAAGTGGAATCATACAATAATGTTTTTTCTGTTTGGTTTATTTTACTCAGTATAATGTCCTCGAGGTTCATCCATGTTGTAGCATGTGCCACAATTTTATTCTTCTTTTAAGGCTGAAGACATTCCACTGTATGAATATACCACATTTTGTTTGTCCACTCATCTATTGATGGTACTTGTGTTGTTTCAACCTTTTAGCTATTATAAATAGTGTAAATACTTGTTTGAGTCCCTGCTTTCAAATGTCTTGGGTACATACTCAGAAGTGAAATTGCTGGTTCATACAGTAATTCTATTTTCAATTTTTTCAGAAACAACAGTACTGTTTTCCCTAGTGGCTGCACAATTTTCCATTCCAACCAGCAATGCACGAGAGTTTCACTTTCATCTACATACTGTCCAGTACTTGTTATTTTCTGTTTGTTTGTTTGAGACAGAGTCTCACTTTGTCACCCTTGGTAGAGGACCATGCCATTATAACTCACAGCAACCTCAAACTTTTGGGCTCAAGTGATCCTCTTGCCTCAGTCTCCCAAGTAGCTGGGACCACAGGCAACTGCCACAACACCTGGATAGTTTTTCTATTTTTAGTAGCAATAAGGTCTCACTCTCTCTCAGGCTGGTCTTGAACTCCTGAGCTCAAGGAGCAATCCACCTGACTCAGCCTACCAGAGTGCTAGGATTACAGGTATGCGCCACCACACCCATCTTGGTTTGTTTTTTTAATACTAGCCTCCCTAATGGGTATGAAGTGGTATCTCATGATTTTTATCTATATTTCCCTAATAATTAGTGATAGAGCATCTTTTCACCTGCTTATTGGCCATCTTTACATCTGCTTTGGAGAAATACCTATTCAAATCCTTTACTTACTTCTTCATTCACTATTGTTGAATTATAAAACTTCTTTATATATTTTAGATATTAAAAGTTTATCAGATATTTAATTTGTGAATATTTTCTCCCATGGTGTGAATTGCTTCTTCACTCCCTTGTTAATGCCTTTGATGTACAAGTTTTTAATTTATCTTTTTTTCTTTTGTTGCCTATCACTTGGTGTTATAAGCAAGAAATCATTGCTGGGAAGTTTTCCCTCTGCTCTGCTCTAAGTGTTTATAGTTCAGCTGTTACATTTAGATTCTGGAGTTTATGTTTTTATATGGCATAAGATAATGGCCCATTTTTATTCTTTTGCATGTGGATATCCAGTTTTCCCAGCATCATTTGTTGAAAAGACTTTCCTCTCTCCGCTGAGTGGTCTTGGCATCCTGGCTGAAAATCATTTTGTCATATACACAAGGGTTTATTTCTAGGCTCTCTGGTCTCTTCCATTGGTCTATGTGTATATCTGTCTTTATGTTACTACCACATTGGGATTTTTTTTGGTCACCAGTTAATATTCAAACTACTGTACTATTTTGATTAATAATATGTTTGAAATCAGTAAGTATGATGTTTTATTTTTTTTTCTTTTCTTTTTTTTTTTTTTTTGAGACAAGTCTCAAGCTGTTGCCCTCAGTAGAATGCTGTGGCATCACAGCTCACAGCAACCTCAAACTCTTGGGCTTAAGCGATTCTCTTGCCTCAGCCTTCCAAGTAGCTGGCACTATAGGCACCTGCCACAACACCCGGCTATTTTTTGTTGTTATTTTTGAGTTGTCATTGTTGTTTTAGCTGGCCAGGGCTGGGTTTGAACCTGCTGGCCTTGGTATATGTGGCTGGCACCCTGAGCTACAGGTGCCGAGATACTTTATTCTTTTTTAAGACAGAGTGTTGGCTACTCCAAGTCCCTTTAGATTCCATAGGAATTTTAGGATCGATTTTTCTATTCCTGCAGAAAATGTCATCAGGATTGTGGTAGAGACTGTATTAAGTCTGTCAATTGTTTTGGGTAGTATTAACATCTTAACAATATTAAGTCTTCCAACCAAGGATCGGGGGATGTCTTTCCAGTTACTTATGTCTTCTTTGATTTATTTCAGCAATATTCTGTAGTTTTTAGTATATATGTCTTTTGCCTCCTTAATCTATTTTATTCTTATCTATTTTATTCCTCTTAATGAAATTCTTTTTCTTTTATTTTTAAATTTCAGATTAATATAAGGGTATATACAATTAGGTTACATTGTTTGCATTTGTTTTTGTTTGTTTGTTCTGCTTTGTTTATTGAGACAGAGTCTCACTTCGTCACCCTCAGCTATGATGTCATAGCTCACAGCAACCTCAAACTTCTGGGCTCAAGCCATCCTCTTGCCTCAGTCTTCCAAGTAGTTGGGACTATAGGCACCAGCCACAATTCCTAGCTATTTTTTTTTTTTTTCTATTTTTACTAGGTTCTCACTCTTGCTCAGGCTGATCTTGAACTCCTAAGCTCATGGGCTCCACCGGCCTTAGCCTCCCAGAGTGCTGGGATTACAGGCCTGAGCCACAGCCAGCCCATTGTTTGCATTTGTTAAGTCCAAGTTGTAGGTGAGTCCTTCACCCAGAAACTATTTTTCTTAATTTTCTTTTTGAGTTGTCCTTTGTTAGACCAATCCATTAATTAATATAGAAATGCAATTAATTTTTGTGTGTTGATTTTGTATCCTTCAACTTTTCTGAATTCTAACATCTTATTTATTTGTGTTGCTTTTTAGACTTTATTCTTATAAACCAAAATGGGAGCCCCAGAGAATACACTGGGCCATACATTCTTTTGTCCTCCTAACGTCATACCTCACTGCCCTAATAGTGCAAAGATTTCCCAACTCACACGGCAACTGTGCATTGCCAGGGGGTTAAGTAAGGGTCCATTTCCAGGGAGACCCATTTGTCAGCGTTGCTGGTCCCTTCCACAGGGGTTCTCTTTGGGTCTGTACCCTTCGTTCCACTTTCACCTCTGTCCTTTACTACCTTAGTGACTGTGGAGAAAGCTCAACCTCGCTCAGCTTGAGTTTCTTCATTGTCAAGTAAGAAGGTCTGTCTGTATGTCTTTTAAAGCCGTTGGCTGCACTGAAAACCATGTGCGAAATTATTTATCCAAGTTCAGTTTTTATCAGAGTCTATGCTGACTGAACTATAGTTAATCATTTGTTAAATAGTTCGGTTTTTATTCTGAAGAAATACCTACTGTACAGAGTACATATGAAAAAGGCGTGCATTGTATGAATTATTTTCCCTTTGAAACCCAGAGTCTCACTCAAATGGCTTTCCAACCCATATTGTACTGAAGTATCCTGTTTGTTCCATTAACTATTCACAGAGTCAACTGGGGAACCGCTGTTATTAATTTCCATGGAAAGCTAAAATGCAGTTCATTTTCTATAATTGCAGGCCCACCATCTAAAGAGCCAGCAAAAGCTTTTAATCTGAGGCTTTTTTAGAGGAGTATGATCAGAATTACATTGAACATCTTTTGAGGGTGCATAATTATCAAAACCTCAATAACATTGACATTCAAAGAGCCCTATACCGTAGAAGCTAAACTCACATGTAAAGAACAAGGCAAATTGTCGTCTTAGTTACTCACGGATAGAAAAGTGGCCCCGGGGTAGGTCGGCCATGTTCGCCCGCCTTGCCGTCCGATTTTATCCCAACTATGCCGCTCTTCATACCCCACGGGAGTGGGATAGACTCACTCCCCTCGTCAGGCTGCAAACTCCTGGGGTAGGGGATCCATAGGCGGGGGTGGCACCCATCCGGCCGCCAGAAGGCGCTAGAAGGCGGCTGCGTTAACCCAGGCGCCCGCTTCAGTCATCCGGCCTCTAGTCCATCGGGCTGTCTCCCTGCTACTTTCTTCTCAACTGCTCAGGAGTCCAAGCATGGGTCAGGGCTGTCATCCTTTGGTCACAGTTCCATGCGAGACACTTCCTTTATCCTCAAAGGAGGAAGGACAGCAGTGGAGCGGGCCAGCGGCGCGACCCAGAGCAGTGACAGCGAGCCACCTCGCCCCGGCAACGTTCAACATCGTCCCCCCATCGCCGCTCTTGCTGACATCCTGGAGGCTGTGAGAGGCCTCGAGAGGGGAGAACAGGACACTTCATCCCAGATTGAAGCCTGTGTCACCAACACGCCACCGAAGATCCATGGAGAGTGACCAAAGTGTGGCAGAGGCAGGGACAGAGTTGGGGAGCAGCAGAGGGAGAGGTGCAATTCTGATTTGGGGCAATAGGGAAAGGATATGGGTGCGGGGGGCAGTGGCCCCCAAAACTAGCCTGAGCAAGGACATGGCCCCGGATGAGGGCTGCAGCGAGATAGCAGGGTGCAGGGACCAGTCCCAGGTGGGGCTGAGGGTAAGTTGCTGTGAAGGTGGGGCGGCCAGTGCAGTAGCCGAGGGTGCACGCACACTAGGTCAGCTGGAGCACATGGGCTATGTTCAGCAGGCCACGAGGAACCAGCTGTGGGTGCTGAGCTGGAGAATGGTGAGTAACGTGTGTCACTTGCAGGGTCCACTGGCGCCTCTGCTGCCACCCTTGCTTAGTAGGCAGGAGGGAGATAGTGAAGCACCCCCCCCCTCGCACCCCCAGGGCGCTCCTCTGATCTCACCACCTCTCCTGGGGGGTGGTCCTTAGCAGTGCCTTCCCATGCTGGGAAGAAAATGGTAGAATTCTGTTTTTTTCCTAAAAACAAACAAAAAAACAAAATTAAATGTTCTAAGTACTTAAGGTCCAGATCAGTGCTGGCACTGTCATTACTCAGGTCACAGTCCTACTTTAGGAGGTAGGTGAGATAAGCCATCTGTGGGAGAGAATGATTCTCAAAGACGGGTGTCAGGGAACCCCCCCCCCAATCTCCATTTTCAGCACCTCTTAGCTTACTGTAGCGTGTGTGTGCCCGGATACCTGGTTTGAAAGATTTCCTTGTTCAGTGGTAACTAAACTAACCCTTGAAAAAATAGGTAGCTTTAAAAAAGATTGCAGCAAAGAAACTGCAGCTTGATGCTATCAGTAACTGAAACTCCGGTGGACACAAAGGGTAGAGTCTCCTCTTCCAGGAAGGGCCCTTTTCCGGCCCCTCTGCATGGAGAAGTCTTGGGCCACACATTATTTATTTTGGAAAAAGCAGCAAATTTGTCCTTTCAAGGAAAAAAATGTTTTAACAGTAAGTGAGCATGTAAATTATTCACACACACTCCCCACCGGAGGAAACATGCTTTGGGGGCAGTGTTTTGAAAAATGGAATGTTTGGAAATTTATTACTGTTATGCCATTTTTGTTTGCAAACAGGTTAGATTTGCAGTTGCAACCTACAAAAACCCATATATCCACACTTAAAGTTGAAATGGAATTTTCTAGTTATGGAAAGAGCTACCAAATCTTGTTATGGTATATTGAAACCGTTTGTTAAGAAAATGTAAAATTATAACACCTCCTGATTAGTATGTAAGAACTGATCAATATCAGAGGGGATGGAGATGTCCTAGCTTCATTTAAAGTTTGGACCAGGCATGGTGGCTCACTCCTGTAATCCTAGCACTCTGGGAGGGTGGATTGCTTGAGCTCAGGAGTTTGAGGCCAGCCTAAACAAGAGACCCCATCTCTACTAAAAATAGTAAAACCTGAGGCAAGAGAATCACTTGAGCCTAAGAGTTTGAGATTGCTATGAGCTATAATGATGCCATGGGACTCTACCCAGGACAAAATAAATAAATAAATAAAATTTGTACAGACATAAGAAGTGAGGATGATAGCTGAGCCTACACAGCAGCACTCTCCTCCCACAGGATCAACCAGTCTTGGAGAGGGATCTTTTTTTTGACACAGTCTCAAGCTGTTGTCCTGGGTAGAGGGCCGTGGTATCATAGCTCACAGTAACCTCCAACTCAGGCTCAAGCAATCCTCTTGCCTCAGTTTTTCTATTTTTAGTAGAGATGGGATCTCGCTTTTGCTCAAGCTGGGTTCAAACTCCTGAGCTCAAGCAATTCACCCGCCTGAGCCTCCCACAGTACTAGGATTATAGGCGTGAGCTACTTTGCCCAGCCTGTAGACAGCGGGACAGCATTAAACCAAATACCAACAAAAATTAAATCCTAGAACCAGTCCTTCTTAATACTGTATCACAAAATGGAAAATTAAAGTTAAAAAAAATGCATTTCTAATCATATGCTTTAAGAATGATTAATAATACTTTAGAGAGAGAAAAGATATTTTACACTTTTAATAAAGTAAAACCATTTAAAATCTTGTTAATTTCATCATTTTCTTTCTTGCTTTTCTAATTTTCACGTTTTGTTTTATAATGAGTCTCTGTATTAGTAGAGTTGTATACGTGTGTGTACTAAATAATTAATAAACTAACATTCCTGTACGGCAGGGGGAAGGGGATCCTAATTCCTCACTGAAAGGAGACCACACACTTCGGAGAGCATGGAGCGACCTGCTACATGAAGCTGGCATGGATTGTGCCTGCCTGCTCACCTGACCCCTGGTGCCACCAGCCTCTGAGAAGTGCTGTGGGGGACACTCCAGCCCCCTGGCTTTCCTTTCTCTCTTCTCCTTTGTGTTCTTGATGGGCAGAATGCTGGGTGCCTGCCTGGGGCAGATGGAAATGCTTTCAGCAGGAGGGCAGCCCTGGGGATTCTAGAACTGACAGCTGTTCTAGACTCAAGTCATGGGCCTGGGAGACTATGAGGGCTGGGCAGCAGGGCTGCATCCTGGGGACGCAGACCGTCAGCCACTTTCAGCTGGCGTGACACCTCTAAAGGCTGGTCTGCGTTGGGCCAGGCACCTTCAAGGGTGAAATAAAACAGCAAAGGCCCAGTGACTCTCCTCAAGGAGCTTACAGTACAGTTGGGAAAGTAATGCTTGCGTGTGTGAGAAGGGACAGTACAACAAAATAAGATAAAAGCAGAATGTAGAAGCAGACCCCACACATCCCAGTTCCGGGGAGAGTTTCTGTGGCCTACCCTCAGGGACTGGGAGCTGGCCTGGGAGTGTGGTGATTGTTGGGGGAGTAGGGGATCTTACGAGGAGGAAAGAGAAGAGAGAAGGCTGGACAGGACAGTTCAGCCCTCTGCAGTCAGGGGCTGCTGTTCCCCCGGGATGAGAGAGCACAGTCCGATACTTGAAACTCAGCCACAATATCTGGGAAACCCAGCCAAGACCCAGCAGCAGAGAGCCGTGGGAAAGAGGTACAGATCACAAAGATGTGTGGCTAACCGGTGGTGAAAGCAAGCAAAATACAGAATAAGTAGGAGAGGGAGAGGACACAGGGAAGGAAATGAGGGATGGGCAGAAAACCTGAGCATGGAGAGAAGGTGTCAGGTAGGGGATCAGGCAGGAAAAACCAGGTGAGAATTCCTCCTGCAACCTGGGGGCTTCGCTTAGAGGTGCAAAGCTCACTCAGCCCATTTATCCCCTAACCACCCAGGGCAAGGCCTTGCAGATGTTCCAGTGATAGAGATAGACACTGTCCCAGCTGCATGGATCTTTCATGCAGGTGGGCTGGGCAGAGGGGTTGTGAGGGGTGGGGTGTAGGGGGTGAGGCCAGGCTCTACCAGGGCCCTGTATGTGGCTGCCCAGTGCTCTGACCTGTAGGAGGCCAGGGGTGGCCTGGCTGCACATTTGGAGAATGGGCACTTTGTCTACTGATACATGATATTTCCAAGAACTCCTTTCTCACATTTACTTCTCGAAAATAGGAAATCCCATCTAGGAGACCAAGTGAAAATAATTGTGAGTATAGTTCTTATCATGAAGTAGTTAGGATTGCGGTAGATCATAGATTCCTTCCAAGTGGCAGGAACTATCCAGAGGGGCAGACTCAGCAGCAGCATCTGTCCCACGAGGACACTATTTCAATCTTTCCTTTGCTGCCCAGTCCTGTCACACGGTGGCAGGAGGATTCTGACAAATAGGGAAGCAAAGCTTAGCTGGGAAGACAAAGGCAAAAGCGAGGTTAGAATGTATGTTTCTTTTCTTTTCCTTTCTTTCTTTCTCTCTCTCCTTCCTTCTTTCCTTCTTTCTTGCCCTTCTTTCCTCCCTCCCTTCCCTTCCCATCTCTTCCCTTCCCTCCTTCTTTTCCTTTCTTCCTTTCCCTCCCTCTCTCTCTCTCTTTCTTGACAGAGTCTCACTCTGTTGCCAGGCCACCTAGCTCACAGCAATGTCAAACTCCTGGACTCAAGTGATACTACTGCCTCTTGAGTAGCTGGGAGTACAGGCATCTGCCAAAACACTGGGCTATTTTTAGAGCAGGGGTCTTGCTCTTGCTCAGGCTGGTCTTGCACTCCTGAGCTCAGACAATCCACCTGCCTTGGCCTCCCAGAGTAGTAGGATGACAGAACACAGCACGGCAGGCTATGAACCCAGGGCTCAGGCTGCTCCACCAATTTCCAGTCCTGGGACCCAACCTCTCTTGTGCCTCAGTCTTCTGATAGATAGAACTGGGATAATTATAATATTTACTTTGCAAGCTTGTTGTGATGAATAAATGGATAAATGCATGTGAACAGTGCTTGGCTCATAGCAGTATCCAATAGATGTTAGCTGTTGTAATCTCACATCATCACAGAAGGCCAAGAAATTTTTTTCAGGTTGAGATGCTACATTTCTAGAGTTCTCAATTTATACAGCCTCTGAATCCTGAAGTACACTTAAGAATTTCTGCCAAGATACACAACTTCAGATCCAAGAGCAGGAATTAAGAAGAAACTGCCATGATGTTCCCCGTTTAGACATTTAAACTGGAAAATTTGAAGGTAAATCCTTGGATAAAAAGGATGGGCTAAAAAAAGCTGATTTGACATTAGGAACCAAGACTGCAAATCTTTTTCAACATCAGAGATAAAAGTAAAATGGAAGAGAGATGTAGCATAGCTTGCAACTTGCAAAATTTCCCCTCAGAACTTTAACTTCTGGCCTCTCAGGGCAAAGTGCAATGATTGTTTACTTTTCATCAGAGTTTGCTACTTAACTGTGTGGTTGTCCCAGAGGGCAGTGCTGTCTGACTCATTTTCATGTGTGCTGAATGAATACTGGATATGGCAAAGCACTCCTCATGGGGAAGGTAGATTTAAGAAGTGTGTGGGAGAAATGACTTTGTTTCAGGACTGGCAGTGTGATCAGGACACTAGTGCAATGTAATGATGTGAGTCTACTAGTACCGTGTTTCCCTGAAAATAAGACCCTGTCTTATTTTTGTTTTTTCTCAAGAAGACATACTAGGGGATTTTCAGGGGATGTCTTATTTTTATTAAGTATAATACAACAATCTACATTTATTCAAATACAGTTAAGTCATCTTCTTCTGGAACCTGACAGGGGGAACTGACCTTGTTGGTGGGGCTGGAGCTAGTGATGCGTAACTCCTTTCCCCTAGCCGTTCTCATGTGCGCAATAGGATGCCTGCCACCTGCGATCACAGTTACCACACACACACCTGCCAAGGGCCAACGGCTTGGAGAAAGGAGCTGTGGCAGATAAAAGGTATTCTAGTCTTCCTTCCACTCCACGCCGAACTGCACTAGGTCTTATTATACTAGGTCTTATTATCGGGGTAGGGCTTGTATTTAACACATGCATAGAAATCCTGTTAGGGTTTATTTTGGGGGTAGGTCTTATTTTCAGGGAAACAGGGTACGTGGTGGGCAGGAAAGGGTGACTGAAGGTTCTGGATACTGGGGTGTATTTCCCCATTGGCCAGTTATGTGCATTATTTGTAAGTCACTTAACTGAAATCTCAGCGTTTTTCATTCATCAAATAATCTACTCCAAACATACCTCTTAAAGTTATTATATAATGAGAATCAAATTAGAAAGTTGTAAAGAATGGAAAATACTGAGAAAGTGAACATGTTTAGTTAGAGTACTGAAGGTCATTAGACAAATGCATGGTGTTAATTAACATGGTAGTCACTTGCCACCTGCACTTCTTGAGCATGTATAGAAGACACCAGAAACAAATCTGTCTAGAAATTATGCCAAAGTAGGTCGATGAAAACAGATGACATTCTTGTTTTTCTTATACAGACTATCAGTTTCAACCTACAGGGGTGTGGCTAATGCCATGACAGCCTTTCTCACTCCCAAACTTTTCTGTTGGTTTGTTTCCACTGTTCTATTTCCATTATGAAAATTTTCAAACATTCCCTTACCTCCTTCTATTCTCTTAACTCCTCTTTTTCCTTGTTTCCTGGTGTGTTTGAAAGCAGATCCCAGACGTCATGTCATTTTACCCACAGACACATGCACACTCTGCCAATGTTTTTGGCAAGAGCAACCTGCAAACTCCTTTGTGGCCTTGGCATCCGCTTCTTAACCCTTTGCCATTGGACTTTCCAGCTCTACCCTGCTGTGGAACCTTTTCTCTGAAAAGTCACCAAGTACCTAAACCCAGAGACTGTTTTTCAATTCTCATTGCCAATTTCTCTGCAGCTGACAAGGCTGAATTAAAGTCTGGGGGCATTGCATGAGCTCTGCCTGGCAGGGCTGTCAGGTGTGTGGATGGTTGAATCCTCAGTCCCTGCAGAAGCTCTCAGGCACTGAGGGGCACAGACAGGACATGCTGCATTGTGCCTGGAGGGAATGGCAACCTCAGCTGGACTGTGGTGCTAGGCAGCCTCCCCGCAGCGGTGGTTAGCAGCTTAAGCACGTTTGACTGGCTGGGGGCTGGGGTCGGAAGAATCAGCTGACAAAAATTTTCCTGGAATGGTCACTGGAGAGCCCAGAGCATGTGGGGAAAGTGAATCATGGTGATTCAGGTGCATGAGAGAACCTCCTGATTACAGTGTGGGATTTAGGAAAACACACACAGAGTTGAGAGTAAACAAATTTTGAGTTTAGAGGAACCTTTAAATGCAGTTTTAATAATTCATTTGTAGTGAGATTCTTATCATCCCCAAGGATGATGGATCCTGGCCAGAATCTCTGTCTCAATCACAATTACTACCATTTTAGTACCTGGTGCTCGCTTCACGTGCACTATTTCCAGAACTTACAACAACTGTGCTAGGTAGGTATTATTCTTTCCATTTCACAGATGAGAAAACTGAGGACCAGAGAGGTTTCATGACTTGCCCCAAGTCTTTGAGGCTAGCAGGTGGTAGGGGCAAACGTAGGCCTCCCTGGCTCTTCCCACTGTGCCACACCACTGACCTTCTAATTTGGATTCTCTAGGTACCAACACGCATGTTTCTCTGTTGCAGAGAAGAGACAAAGGGGCAGTCAGCCAGCAGGCCACAACCTGGAGCCTATCACAGTGAATGGCCATCCCAGAGGGCAGACTCACCACTGGGACAAAGACTGCCCATAGTCATAAAGCACTCCACACCCTCACATGTCAAGATCCTGTCTGCCCAGAGCAGCTGCCTTCTGGCCCCCTATCTCCTCACAAAGGGCACCTCCAGCCCATGTTCTCCATTTACTGTGCTTGGTTTTCTTCAACGCATTTATCAGCATGTGAAATTCTATCATTTCTCCATCTTACTGTTGATTACGTCCCTCTTTGGAACGCACGCACAGGGTTCTGAGCCCCAGGACAGTGGCCGGCAGTGTACGTGCTGAGTGAATGGTGTCGAGTGAGAAGATGGATTTCAGTGTTTGTGTCTGCTTGCCTAATACGCATTTAAATATTAACCATAACAAGTGAAGCGATATGCTGCCCTCTCCCCCTCCCCTGTTTCTATACTTTAGCTGAGAAGAGGGACAGGGCCAAATTATTATAGCAGACCAATCACTTATAATTACATGTCCAAGAGTGGAGGTGCCAGGTGTCTGCACTGGAGGTGTGAGGTAGGTCCAGGTCATGGGACGCATTCAAGCAGGGTCTCTGTGACTGTAGCACAGAGGCGATTCCTACAGCAAAAAGTGGATAAGGACCTTCAATTCTAAGACTCTGGGATTTGGAATCAGCAGTGGGAAAGATTATGTACGATATGGGGACTGAGATGACAGGATGTCGTATCCTTTGGAGTGACTGATGAGAGGTGATAGGAACTCTTCCTTAGACATTTATGATTGTCCAGAGTGAGTTTCGCTGCTCGGAGCACCCCCACTGTCCATAGGTGTCCCCCTACCTCAGCACAGGCTGGGACCCCAGGGCCATGAAGAGGCCAGGTCAGGATCCTGGACTCAGCTCTAAGGGGTGAATGGTCCCAGGAGAAATCTACAAACCACTCTGGTGTGTGGCTTCTGGAAAGGTCTACTGATAGGAGGCTGGCAGGAGTATCTGACCCAATCCATCCCATGACCTGGGACATTCTCCCATTATGAGAACACCTTTCAGTAAAGTTTAAGCAAAATAAAAATTACTTTTCTAACAGCTGCTTCCACCCTCACGATTTTGACATTGGACAATTAATTATCGCTCCTTTTCTTTCAGTCTTGGCCACTCTTGGCCAGTCTTTGGGCCATCCAAGGAAGGAGTTTGTTGGGGGATTTAACTTTAAACTGAAAACTTTAGAAGAAACAAGGGAGTACTAATCCAAGCCAGAGAAATAGCATATCTTGAAAGTGTTATTTGTGAGCGATTTAACAGAGCTCAAATGGACATCTTTCGAGTGCCTCCCACTCAGCAGCGGGGCTGAGCCACCTTCTCCTGGTGGGATGCGAGTTCTCTGCCGTCTGTGGGATGGTGGTGTCAGCTTTCAAGTGCTGGTCTTTTATTTTTGTATGTAAAGTTTTAGCTTCTCTTACTCAGGCACTTTGTAGCTATTAGGCATTGTGCTTATACGTACAACTTTACTTCTAAAGAGCTTTTGTGTTGCCATAGAAATTAATTGGCAGTATATTTAAAGGGAATAGATTTACATCATAAAATGGCAAAAGAGCTTTCTAACAAGGACCCCCGAGGAGCCGAAATGTTTTCTTCAGCAGGCAGAGAAGAGACTAGAGAAAAAGCTCAATCTGTGAATTCCCAGTCTGTGATCAGGACAGCAGCTTACTGGGACGGTGTAATCTATATAGTTTAGTTTATCATCAAATGTAGACAAATGGAATAAATACGGATTATGAAAGACAAAATTAGGTGTTGGGAAGAAGTCATCTTGAGCCTCTCTGTATTTTCTGCAAAGGGGGCTTGGTAAATTCTCGTTTCCACTATATGGAAGAGAAACACACCCATCCCTGAATGTGCACGCGTTGTTAAGGAAACCTGAGAACAGTGTACTCTGGATGCAACACCTCATCTTCCATTTTTTAAAAGCTGACTTAGGATACCCACTGCTTATATAAAATGCCAAGTTAACCTCAACTTGGTTTAAGCTTTTGAAATTCCACATTAGTTAAGTCTGAATTAATGAGGTATCACTATACCATCACGTGGGTGGTAGGCATGAACTGGGTAAGGTGCCCTTAGGAGCTGGCATTCAGGTTAATTTCAAATTTAATTGTAACCATCAATTTATCTGATTAAAGCTTTAAGCATTTGAGGAATCACACTGCTATCACCCACTTAAATCTTTTTAATTTTAGAGATAAAATTTTGCATATTGTACATTTTACTAAGATATCCCTGGCTCAAATACAGAGGTCTGTATGGCTTTTTAATCTTTTTTATAACAGACAATTTCTATGGAACTCTGTACAGCCCACTTTAGTATATAAAAGAATGCATACCAAGTTCTGAAGTGACAGCAATAGGTCACTCGGGTTTAGTGAGACAAGCACAACGGGAAGGATGGGAAGGATTCAGCTGTTTGAAAAATGGCCACTTTGCATCTTGAGAAAAGTAAACCCTCTACATCTACCTTCCAATTTTTCAACAAAAACATGTGTCTGGATTTATAATGCATTATATTTGTTTAGAAAACTTGGTGACAGTGATCTTTGCTGAACTGTTCCCCTTACCCCACAAAATGGCAAATTAGTGATTCCCAGAAGTGCTTGGTGACAATGACACTGCTGCATCCCAAGCTCTATGACATCTTTCCTTACGTCTGGACTGCAACATCAACTTCTAGACTGTCCACGTCAGTGTGCCACACCACTTATCCCACTCTAGTCCCCCGGGGGACGTTGCTGTAACATTGGGAACTATCATGAACGGTGCTCACATCTGCTTTTCAGTATCTTACACAGTTCAGAAACAAAATCTAACCAAATCTCAACAGTCTAGACCAATTATGATAATGACCAACTGGAGACAACAAGGAGGAGCTTCTAACACTGGCCACCAAAGTTGGACTGTGGGGTATGGGGAGACAGTGCAGGCTAAAGGTCCTCACGTACTACAGAGGGAGGGCAGAGCTATTGGCTAAGTAAAGACTTTATGTTAATATGCAGAAGGAAAAGTTCAAGGGTAACGAAGTAAACAGAAAGACATTTGTAATTTAGCAAAAACAAACATAAAGCAGAGTCAGGGTAAATTAACACGAGATGGAAACAAACGCAATAATCAAAATAAGGTACATGGGCAAGTCTTGGCAGGACGAATTCCAAAAGTAGATTTAAAAAAGAGCCTTATATGCTATTTATATATTTGTCTACATTATAATGATGAACTTTAGCTTATCATGTCATACCCGGCACGGTTGAAAAGGGAAGTCACAAGTTGGAAGAAGATATTTGGTTCATATAATCCAGTAAGGGCTAACATTCTGCATAAAGAAATGTCTACAAATCAACATGAGAAACACAAACAGCCCATCAGAAAATGGTCAGACAGGTTATTCACCAAAGAAAACACCTGAAAGACTGGTAAACATGTGAGAAGGTCCTGCTGGACTTCACCAGTAATCAGGGAAATGGGAATTAAAACCACAGTGAGATGACACTGTCACTCCCTTCAGTTTGGTAACTGGCAGGAATGTTGATCAACAAAACTAGTGCCCACGTAACTAGTGGAAATTCTATCACCTTGTCATAGTCACTGAGTATAAAACAATAAAGACTTGGACTTCATCATTTACGTAGTTCCATATGTAGTATAATTATAAAGAAATGAATGGGAAGGCCAGAGAAAGTGTAGATGTAAACAGAAAAGGGCATTCACTAGCAGCTGCCGTGCTTTGTATTTGATACGTACGCAAGTATTGATTGTGTTACTTTTTCTAATTTTTTGTGCCAGAAAAATTGTTATGAATTAAAAATAGTTAACCTACCCCCCCCCAAATGGAGACAACTATTTTGGAGAAATTTTATTATGAAAAACAGAGTCAAGGGTGGGTTAAAAAAAACAAAAGGGCAGTGCCTATTGCTCAGTGGGTAGGGCACTGGCCACATACACCCAGGTTGGCAGGTTCAAACCTGGCCCGGGCCTGCTAAAACGACGACAACTGCAACAAAAAAATAGCCAGGTTTTGTGATGGGCACCTGTATTCCCAGCTACTTGGGAGACTGAGGTGAGCGAATCACTTAAGCCTAAGAGTTTGAGGTTGCTGTGAGTTGTGACGCTATAGCACTCTACCCAGGGTAACATTAGTAAGACTATCTCAAAAAAAAAAAAGCTCCTGATGTCCTAAACCAAGGATTTCTTATTCCCCTCCTCTACCCTAAAGGTGCTCCCTAACCAGCAACTGAGGCTCCTAAATTTCCCGATTAGTTGTAACCGTAAATGGAGGGACAGACAGCGTAATTCCCCATTCAAGTGAGGGCTGCACACAGATGTCAGCACCCCTCAGGACAGGTGCTCTAGGCTGACACGCTGATAGTAGGTGTCCCCAACATGTGCTCCTCCTTCCCCAAACCTATTTGCCAGTACAGTCCACGGGAAAAAACCAGCAAATTCCAATAGAGGGCAAGCTGCGATATACCAGCACCGTTGGGATCCTCATGAACACGGAAGTCTGAGAAAATGGTACAGTTAACAGGAGCTGAAGGAGACGTGATGGGTGATAACAAAACATAATGTGGAATCCTGGAGCAGAAAGAGGACATTACGCCTAAGATTCTTCCTCTGGAATGCCTGGAGTGGTCCAGAAAGTGCGTAATCTGACAGTAACGGTCTAATTCAAAAATTGCTGAAGCCTGGGTAACCAAGCAAGTTTATTTTCTTTTTCCTAGCATACCATAAAAATATAATTTAATAAAATCCTTAAAGGAGATGAAAAAAAGCTTGCCCAAAGAGATAGGCAAAGATTGCCCAAAAGGATGCTGTCACTTGAGGGAAGTCAGCCCTGTACACAGAGTGCAGGGGATGGAGTGGTTCAAACGTGAAGCAAGAGAGGTGGGGATGAGGCTCTGGGGGAGGCCAGGGCCAGACCAGCAAGAGCCTTTTGTGCTGCACCAAGCCATTTCCATCTATCCTGCAGGCGATGCAGAACCAATGAAGGTTTTTAAAAAGGGCAACGATATGATCAGAGTTGGGGTTTGGAAAAGTTACTCTGGTGGTGTAAGAGTTTGGACTGAAAGATGAAGACACCAGAAGAACACACATTTGTTTTGGGGGTGCTGAGATCCAGGTGCTTTAAAACAATAGAATACAAAGGCTATGGGACTGTGGGAGCTACAGACTTAGGGCAACAGTGGTGGCCGAAAAGACAAGGTGGCAGTCAAAGACAGCACTTAAAACTATGACAATAATTAGGGAGCAAGTGACAGGGCCATCAATATGCAGATATAAAGGCCTACTGAGATTCATAAGGAGGGAAAATTGGGGAGTGGAGCCCAGAGGGAGACAGATGGGACAGCACTCAAGTCACACTCACACCTCCAAATAGGGGAACAACATGAATCTGCGGAGAAGGAAAAGCTTTACAGTCCGAGGAAATACCAGAACTGCGCTACAGGCAGGACAAGGGGGGTCTGAGAAGCATGCTGGGTAATGGAGGGCAAAGAGGCCCCTAGAGCCATCTGGAAAACAGACTAGGGTCAGACCACAGAGGTCTGGATTTGAGCTTACTAGAAAATTGGAAGACCACTTTGTTTCTTTCAATTAATTTTTTTCTTTTAAATGCAAAGAATGATCAAAGCATAGGAAGAATAGAAACCACAAGGTCAGGACAGCTTGACTTGGCAAATGAAGAGGTAAGGGGGGGCCAGGGCCGTCCAACTGAAACAGAAGGCGAGCTGTATCTGCAATTTAAAATTTTCTAGTTACCACATTAGAAAAAGCAAAAAAAAAAAACTGCTGAATTTTAATAATATATTTTATATAACCCAATGTATCTAAGATTTACCATTTTAACATGTAGCACCGGCCACATTCAGGTACTCAACAGCCACACACATTGGATGACGCAGGTCTAGAGGTACTGTGTAGGTCAACATCCCGAGGCTAAGTATAGATTATGTGTTCTGCCTACAGGGATGGCCACGGGAAGGTGGACTTGTGATCCTGAGGTTGTAAGTTTGGCTTACTATAAGGACAGTGGTGCCACCAACAAAAATAAGGAACAGATTGAGTCAACATCTGCTGTTCAAGAAAGGAGACAATGTTGCTATAATGGAAAGGATGACTTTTATTTCCATCCTGAATGATTATCACACCATTATTTAAATACATCTGGAAAATCCTGAAATAATTTAAACTGAAGGCACAGAACAAATCAAAATATTTAACTATCAGAGCTAAAAATGAGAAAGTCCCAATAGTTCTACAGTAACAATAAATTATGAATAGTTTTCCATCACCAAATATCATTCTGACCAAAAATGACAGTCTTTTGTCATAAAAGCTACAGCTTAAAGCCAATTCCAAGATTTCCATGATAAAAATAATATTGAAAAAAATGTCTTCTTTCAAAATACCCATTATACCACCAGGTTTATTGTTAAGTATTTTACATACAGCAAAGTAGCAATTAGGATGTTTGCTGATGGATGGCTACTCTCCCCAAGAAATGACACCTTCTTACAAACTTTAAAAAAATAGCAAAGTTGGTTACAAAATTCTATTTGGGGAGCAGGACAAAAACTCATTCTATGTCAACTAGAATATCAAAGCAGTTAAATATTAAATTGCTTCCAAAGCCAATCATCACATAAACAGTAATATACTGTATGGGGCATTCACTGTATCTTGGTTGTATGTTGACTACACAGTGTAGATAAGGGGTTGAACAATCAGTAGCAATTACTGTTGCCATATCTTAGTTATTTCAAAGAGATACATTTTTAAAAACTCATTATAAAACTAACTGAAATCATGAGTGACATGCTACAGATATAATAAACTCCACAATGCAACTGCCAAGCTTCAAAATAAAGTGGTCATGCTTCATAATATATCGTACTGTAGTATTTTGAAATACATTCTGATTATCAATACCATTTATTACAGAGGTCACTTGTAAATTAGCTCAGATTCTGAACTAGGTTTCTTAATGAAACTTTTTTCAAGTATGCATAATATTAATAAGGTAAAGACATTTTTCTCTTATTCACTTATGTGTTCTCCAAAGGATAACTGTATTGAATAAAGGACAAACAAAATGGGCTAGCCATAGTTTTCAAAAACATTTCAAAAAAATATGAAATAGCCTAGTGACCAAGAGCTGATTAAAACATATCAATACCTAAAACCTACTATATTTCAGATTAAAGACACAGAACTTTTCAGTCTCTTACTTGAAACAACTAAGTTCTTAAGAAATAATGAGGAAAATAAGGTTTCTAAAACACTCAAGAAAGACTCCTATATGAATAAAATAAAAAGGTCTCCCCTTTCCTACTTAGCTGTGATAATGTATGTGTGTTTGATAGCAATATGGTTTTATCTTTATCATCTAGTTTAATTGCATAAATCCCAAAAACATTTCCAGCCAAGATTGGTGACAAGTATAATAGAAACTCTAAAAATGATTTTTTGCAAAAATGCCTTCAACATTTTCCTATGTAACAAAACATTCCTTTGGAGATGGATCTTTAATGCTTTTCAACCGTTCAAGTAAATGCAGCTTTTACCATCTCTAGCACTAAACTATAATTACTATCCAAATTCCTTTGTCACTGGGTAACATTATCTTTTATTCTCTACTATTCTAATAATAGTACATTATTTATAAAAAATATCTCTTTAGTGGTGTCAGACTTATTTTCTTCAACTTCTATTAGTATTGAGAGATTACAGTATAAATAACATAAACCAGAAAATCACTTTATAAACAGTATTAAGTTTTGAAATGTTGGCACCGATGAAAAATGGGGAACACTTATTGCCCAAATTTAAAAAGTATCCATTCATGGCATTGGCTCAACAGTGGCAGTACATGCTGCTGCTGTTGGCTTCACTGGCACCCATCTTGGGAGATGTATAACCCATCCTGTGATTCGGTTATTGAAAACAAAGACCCCCCAGAAATTCTTCACTTTACTAGCTGGGTCATATAGCCTGGATATACTTTGCTCATCACTGCAGGCAATATTTTGACAACTATGAGTCTGAATTCTGAAAATATAAACTAACGAGGGTTAGTGGAAGACTGTTTCCAAGGCCAAAGAAATGTAACTAAATTTAGGAAACCATTTAAATAGACACATATGGATAATCTTAGTGGTTTTGGGCCCTGTATATACCAGCTGTATCAGTAGTTAGTTCCTAACAACCAGAAATACAATGAAATAAGAGGGTTTTCTTTCAAAAACCTAAAAAAGGAAGATGGAAGACTCAAAACCAACTTGAAAAAACTATACAAGGCTTCCAGGCCAACAAATAACTGTCAAAGTGACTTTGTTCCTCTGCTCCTTCAGCATGGGAACTAACGCAGAATGGCTCATGCCCACAGTCGACAGGCCATTGACAGCCACGATCATGTCTCCGCATCTGGACAAAGACAAACAGGGACAGAAGCAGAATGTTACTATTGTCATAGTATTAAAAACATTACCCCAACTAAGACTGCTTAGCATAAAGTTACATCTGCACTTACCAATTAACTGTCAAGATTTGGGTGTACCGTCTACTCTGAGAATCATCTGGGATAGTTTTTAGCTTATTCTGGCTTTCCCTTGCCCATCAAGGAAATCCTTCTGTCAATACTTCCAACAACCAGTAGGTGAATTTCAAGAATAAGCAAAGTAATTTTCATACTAATTTAAACAAAGTATAATTAGAAAAGTAAATCTGTTTTAAAAAAATCCATTTGGAGGGGGTTGGTTATTATCTGATTGTTATTTCTTAAAGTGCGTACATCTGAAGGCTGAATTAACTAAGACCCTTCCTCTTCTTTTAGCTACTGAGACACACTCACTATCCTCCTGGCAGAATTATCACAAGACAATGAATCGAGGCCCTTTCTATCTTTATGATTATAATTATTGTTATGATTTTTGGTCTTCAGTTTAGACCATAAATGATATGCTAGTTTATTATGATTTCAATTTCTTTTTGATAGAGGTTTAAATACAATCATAGACTAATTAACTGATGCTTAGACTAGTTGAGTAAGTCAGCTAAGAGAACAATGAATTAATTTCCCCCTACTCCTTTCTCCTACAATAACTTTTAAAAAATCTTTATCAATATAGACTGACCTGGAGCAAACCACTCCTGATCACCTTCTCACATTATTTGGATGTCACTTTCTTTTTGCCAACAGGGCAAACTCTCCACCTGCTCAGCATTCTACCTAATATGTCAGCATTTACTTTTTTTTTTTTTTTTTGAGACAGGAGCCTCAAGCTGTCCCCCTGGGTAAAGTGCCGTGGCATCTCAGCTCACAGCAACCTCCAACTCCTGGGCTCAAGCGAGTCTTCTGCCTCTGCCTCCCAAGTAGCTGGGACCACAGGCGCCCGCCACAACGCCTGGCTATTTTTTGGTTGCAGCCGTCATTGTTGTTTGGCGGGCCCGGGCTGGATTAGAACCTGCCACCTTGGGTGTATGTGGCTGGTGCCTTAGCCACTTGAGCCACAGGCGCCAAGCCAGCATTTACTTTTTAAGAACTGTTTCTCTCGTCATAAACCAGGCATTAAGAACTTGGAATCAACCATCTTCTTTGTGATGATAATCTCTGACATAACACCTTTTCTTTCTTTTCTCAGTGCCTAAGCTTTGAAAAAGAAAACAGGCTGCACACTGGCTGAGTGAGTTCTGCTCAGTGGTTGTAATCAGCAGCAGAGGGGATAAACACCAGGGCTCTGGAGCCAGACAGTCCTGGGTTTAAATGCCAGTCAACCACACTCAGCTATTTCATCCTGGGCAAGTTTCTTAACTTTCCCAAGCCTCAGCTATCTTGTTTGTAAAACAGGAATAATAATGACACTTACCTCATAAGGTTGTTAAGAAGATTAAATAATGCATGTACAGCACTTAGCACTGCACCTGGCAAGCTGCAAGCTATCACACATCCATTTATCAAATATTTATTGAGATCTTATTATATATGAGCCACTGTTATGACTGCTAGGGATATAACAATAAATGTAACCAGATCCCTCTCCCTCATGGAGCTTGCATAAATACAATGTCAGGGAGACATGAGTGCTATGGAGAAAAATTAAGCAGAGTCATCTAATGACAGGACTGGATCTGCATCAGCTGTGTGGGAAACTAGCTCAGAGCTCACTGTCACTTCACAATGTGTTCAATCAAATGACTCAGATTTAGTTGTTGTCATTAGATTAATAAAATAGAACTATAAGTGACAAGATAGTAAAGGTAACTCTTTAATCGACATCAGGGATTGGCAAACCCTTTCTGCAAAGAGTCAGATGGATGGTAAATATTTTAGGCTTTAAGAACCATAGAGTCTCTATCATGAGGACTCAACTTTGCCACTGTAGAGTGGAAGCAGACATAGACGGTACATAAACAAATGACCTTGGCTGTGTTGCAACAAAACTTTATTTTCAAAAACAGAGGGCTGTATGTGGTGCTGACCTCTGGTCTAAATCGTGTCCAGCATAATAAGTATGAATCATATCATCAATTAGAACAGGACTTACTTTAATCTTCCATCATAATAAGCAGGAGTTCCCAAGACAATAGTTTTAATGAAGAAAGGCTGATTGGTGTGGTTCTCTTCATATCCACCAACAATACTAAAGCCCCAACTTCCCAAGTAGCTTCTTCGTAAAACTATATCATGGCAGCTATGAAGGGCACTATAATAAACACAAAAATAAAAGAAAAAATTAATGTGGAGGCTTTCGTAGCCTGCTCAGCTTTGATATAACCCCATATCATCTTATTCTTTTATCACTCTTAGAAAAAAGAAAAAGGGCTACTTTATTTCCTTCAGAATATCTTACTTTGACAACAACCCATATTTCTAGCATAGATGCAGTACTAGGTAGACTTGAATTTCTCCCCCTTTTTTCAGTCGTCTCTTCCCAAGTGAAGACACACATACATACACACAAGTACAGAGCTTACATAAACTTGGTTACAAATCACACCTCAGAGATCTGTACAAAGCTTATGTGCCTATATTTGCACTCTGCATTGTCAACAACGTCCTCAATTCTAATAATCATTTGTATGTACAACAAAGTGGGATGAAAGAGGTCTAGTACTACTGAACTAGAGCTCAAATAAAGAAGAAAATGACCAGTGTAGCTTCCAAAAATAAAGCAGATAATCACTCCCCTTTTCTGAAAGCATACTAGGGGGGAGGTCCCACTGTTAATCTCCATGAGCACTTATTTGTTGTACTTTCCTCCTTCACTTAGAATGCTTTCATTTTAAGAAAGACTCAATAGCAAAAATAGGAAAATCAATCTAGAAAATAGCAAAAATAAGTTTTTTCCCCCTTTTCCTTTCCATATCATCAGCATCGAGAAGTTACAGTTAAAAAGCTACTGCCAGGGAGACAAAAAAAAATCTACTTACATTTCCATAGCTTTATGGATTTGGGAACAAGAAATGAGTAAAGATGTAACATAACAAAACAAAACAAAACAAAAACAGACAAAAAAACCCCTAAGTGATATAAAAACCTCCTTGAATAAAGAAATTAGCTTTCATTTCTAGGTGAAACTGGATCGAGAGGCATCTAAGGCAAGATTTCCTGTTTTTAATACATAAAGATTTCTTAATAAAGCCAATTCTGTAAAGCAATATACAGTATGGCAGAACATCTCATCTCGTCTAGTTTCTTAACTCATTTAAAAGTAAGGGCTTTTAGACAGACTTTGGAGATGGCACACGAGCCCATGTATTGGTCTGAATTTTTAGCAAAAGCATAGGTTATTTTCATAATTCTGCATCTTCTGAAACAAACAGACGGACACTCTGGTACACTCCCAGTGAACTGCAGTGGAAGGATCTTCCTTTTTCAGGAAAAGCAGAGGTGCTATCCTATGCAGTGGGAAATCTGCTTTTAGGGGCCACCTGCACCCTTAGAGGAGGAAGGACACTTGGCTGCTGAATATAAGTTTGCGTTCAACAGAGACCTCCATAAATCCACAGATTAGCAGCCTTTTACTGACAGGTATTTCTTCTTTCTTTCTTTTTCCTTTTTAAATTGAGACAGTCTTACTTTGTCACCTTGGTAGAGTGCAGTGCCTTCATAGCTCACAGCAACCTTAAACTCTTGGGCTCCTGTGATTCTCTCGCTTCAGACTCCCCAGTAGCTGGGACTACAGATGCCTGCCATAATACCCGGCTATTCTTTGTTTTTGTTAACAGGCTTGGGCTGGGATTGAACCCACCAGCTCTGGAGCATGTGGTCAGTGCCCTAACCACTGAGCTACAGGCACCCAGCCGTGACAGGTCTTTTTTCAACACAGGTGGCTTCTCAATAGATTTCACTATACTGTGTATTTCTCATCTAAAACCTTTGTTATTTTGCCTGGTACACCAGAAAATGCTCTGAACAAAGAGATGAATGTGTGCCAACATTAGACTGGCATAATGGATTCAAGGAAGCCTTTCTGCAGGACACAGATGCTCTCTGCCTGTCCCATCAGCAGAGGAGGGAGCAAGCTCTGAGGTCTGTGTTTGCTGCCGGCCACTGCAGCAGCAGACCACTGCTCATCCACTACGTAGGAAGGGGCTTTCTGCCATTCTGGGTTTAAACTGACAGGTCTGAGTATCAACTGAATACTGAAGAAGATAAAAGAGGTGCCTTCTGATGGCTGAAATCTCACCATTTAAGTAGCAGTTCTGTAGGAGTGAAACAGCAAACACTCAAATCTATGTTTACTTTTCAATGGGAAAAATAATCAATTTTGTGTATGAAATAAACATGTATCAAATACCTAAATCATCTTTATTATAAAAAAAATGTTCTCTCCATAAAGTTCCTAATAGGTCTGTAAGACATGATTCTAGTAGTACTATTGTTTTAGGTCTCGTTTTATTTTTCTGTAACCAAGAGAACAAGTCAGCAAGTTAGGTTGCTGACAAGTGAAATCCAATAACATCCTTACTTTTTTGGTTATTCCTTACACGAAGGTACTTTAGAAACCATAATAAGCACTATACACAATGCTAGATGTTACTACATATTATATAACCTTACTCCACTTGAGTCACACGGCTCAGAAACGGGCACACTCATAGTGTTTATATTGTTTAAAGAATCAGTGATTTTCATACTTGGTTAAGAATCAAAATGTTTCATCATAGTTTAATTTTAGGATTCTTGTATACAGTAAGAATCTAAACCGATATGGAAACAAATAATGATAGCAATGTATATTCTTCCTATGTCAATATGAAAAAACACAACCACCACTCGACTGCAGAAAGGAATGAGTCCTGGAATGCCACTGGAAGTTCCACACGCTTCTGTGACCCTGATACTGACCAACCACGGAATGTCTTGGCTGGTCACACAGTCAGTTATGAAGCAACAAACTCTTTATAAAGGGGAACAGCTACACTTGAACATCAATGGTTTGGCTTAAAGACTTTGGTGTCCAGTAAAAGCTGGGTTTAAAATTCTACCATTTTAGGGAGAGTTAAAAAGGCCTTTAGAAAGGCTTCTGGGATGGAGCAAAGCCCTCCAGGATTAGCTTGTTTTTCTGGTGAAAAATGCCTGAGAAGTCTAAGCATGTATCAGAACCAATGTTGGTAAATGACAATTGTCCTGAAAGAGACTACAATAACCCAATCTCATGGCTGGCCCATTTATGACCCTTAATAGGAATGGATAGACCTATTTTCTTTGTTTTTATAAACAGACATAGTCTTTATAAAATCTACCTTCTAAAATGTATTATTAAATCTACCTTTTAAAATGCAATACTCTAAGAAAAATTATCACTTACTTTTGTCATTTGATGGTGCTACTTTTATTTAATTAAAGCCTTATTTTCTCCTAGTGTTTTAGACATTGATAAAGGCTGCACATGACCAAAAAGAAACTTCTAATGATGATTGCTCTGCACAAACACCAAATTTAACAACATTCATGTAAGAAAACACCTTCAGAAGAACCAAAATGGTGACTAGTCCATAAAACAACAAAAATGCTATCAGTACCTTGGAAGCCCAAGCCACATGATCCATGATGGGGACCAACTAGCATCATACTCATTTTCGCTGAAAGTACTTGGCTGTTCTTCCGTGGTCTGAGTTACCTCCTCAACGATCTGGACCTCAAGCGCTTTCAGGGCGACAGCAGGGGAGGCAGCACTGGCTTTCAGCACAGCCACAGCCTCACTGTGGCTTAAATTGGTCAGATCGATGCCATTGATATTCAGCAACACATCACCTGTTCAAGTGAAGAGAGAAGAAAAATGAGCTGAGCTACCACCCGATCTTTTCCTTTTAAATCCTGTTGTTTGTACACTAATTAACACAGGACAGCTCCAATAACTCAGATGAGATAAAGCCAAAGAGCGTTTTCTACTTCTTTGTAATTTTTATAACGTGGAAGAAAAATGCAATACTTAGAAAACTTTCTGAAATAATTCAAAAACTTAAAATAATGTCAGGATACGTAAGAAAATGTAGCTTGAGGCACCTCGATACAACTGGAAGGGCAAATCATTAGTCCCAGGTCAGCTGTGTACAGGCCCTGGGCAGGCTCATTCCTCTTCTTGGAGCTTCAGAGATTTCTATAGTTCCTTCCAATTCAAAAATTATTTGCTCTTAGAAAATAATTTTTGATGCATTCTGTACATAAAGACGGCCCTGCATAGTTCACTCAGGGCAAACTTACCAGCCTACACAAAGAAAGGAAACTTGTGATTTGAACATCTTCCCTTGCCTGAGGAAGAAAAGTTGCATTGCTCCGTCAAGTGACATAACAAGACCGGGCAACAGGGATTATACAGGGTGTCCATGAAATTCATGTGCAATAACTTTATGGACATCCTGTATAAAAGGTCAGGAAGGAAAGGATTAGTTTTGTAGGAAGCAGACATTTTTGTGACAAAGTCTACATAAAATCCCCCTCTCCCACTTTATCACCTACTTTTAAGATTACTGAAACAAAACATTCAAAACATTCACATTGTAGAAAACTTAGAAAATATAATAAAATAACAAGAAGGAAATAAAATTGATCCTCAAATGATGATTAGACATATAATTCTTTCCTAGTAGCTTTACTGAGACATAATTAATGTATCATTTAATCAACCCCATTTAAAGCACAGAGTTTTAAGGTTTTTCATATATTTAGAGTTGCATAGCCATCACCGCAACAATTTTTAAGACATTTTTATCATTCCCCCAGAAGCCCTGCACCCATGAGCAATCACTACCCTTCCCCCAATCCTAAGCCGCCACTTTCTGTCTCTACAGATTTCCCTATTTTGACATTTCATACACATGGAATCAGACACAGCCTTTGGTGTCAGCTTCTTTCCTTTAGCATGTTTTCAAGGTTCATCCGCATTGCAGCTTGTGTCAGTACATCATTCCTTTTTAGGGCCAATGAACACTGCAATGTATCTGCAAACCACATTCTGTTGTTGATCTATTCATCAGCTGACATACATTTGTGTTGTTTCCACTTTTTAGCTTTTGAGAGTAACACTGCTGCAAACATTGGCATACAAGATTTTCTAAGGGAAGATGTTTTCATTTCTCTAGGAGAGGAACCGTTGGATCATACGGTAACTCAGTTAAACTCTTTAAGAAACTGGCAAACTGTTTTCCCATTTTATATTCCCACCAGCAATGTATGAGCATTTCAATTTCTCCACATCTTCGCCTAATGTTTATTCTGTCTCTCATTTTATCACGGTCATCTGAATGGGTACGAAGTAGTATCTCACTGTGGTTTTGAATATACATGTGCTTACTGGCTGTTTTTTTTCCATGTTTAACAAACTTGAAGCAGTAGAATCCAATTGAGTATCTAGATCCCGATCACCAACTGCTATGACAACAGAGACACTTCAGTTCCCTGAGTTTCATAAACATTAATGTCTCAGTGAGACTGTAACTGAGAGGGGGCACAATCAAAGCAATCTTGGGTGGGTGGTGCATCCCACAGATACGTTTATTCATGCCATGACGTAAATCATACCTATACAAGCATACAGTGATGCCCTATGTTCCCATCTAACACAACCCGCTTATGCTACCAGGTAGACTGATATTTTATCTCAGTGTATTCCAAGCACAGCTGGATAGTGATAACCATGAGCAAGCAAAAGAGCTTTCAGAGCTTTGCTTCTTTCATCAGCATTCCTGATGACACTCATCGACCCTACCCAAATCTGGCAAACTGGGGTATAGTAGGGCTTCATGGAGAGCCAGACATTTGTGGTTTTTTTTTTGAGACAGTCTCAAGCTGTGACCCTCAGTAGAGTGCTGTGGTGACACAGCTCACAGCAACCTCAAACTCTTGGGCTTAAGCAATTCTCTTACCTCAGCCTCCCAAGCAGCTGGGAGTATAGGCTCCCACCACAACGCCTGGCTTTTTATTTTTGTTGTTGTTGCTGCAGCTGTCATTGTTGTTTCAGCTGGCCGGGGCTGGGTTCGAACCCACCAGCCTCAGTGTATGTGGCCGGGGCCCTACCCACTGAGCTACAGTTGCTGCTGGAGCCAGACATTTTTAACAATACTTTGAAGCATCTTGGCACAGGACCAACTGCTCAGGCTGCACCAGGTCCTACAGCCAATGACCTGAAACGGTCACCAGTGAGGGCAGGGCCACTACTATTTGCTTATCTTCTTAGACAAAGGTCTATTCAGATATATATATATATATATTTTCCCTCCCATTCTGTAGGTTATCTTTTTACTTTCTTGGTGGTGTCATTTGCAGTCCACCTTATCTGTTTTTTTTCTTGTGTTGCTTGTGTTTTTAGAGTCATAAGAAACCACTGCCTAATCCAAGATCACAAGGATTTACGCTTGTGTTTTCTTCTAAGATTTTGGCATTTAGATTTAGACCTTGAATCCATTATGAGTTCTACATATGGTATGAGGTAGGGGCTCATTGTCATTTTTGGAAAAATAACTTTCAAGACTTACTTTCCTTTCCTTATGAACAAACTAAGTGGATACTGTTATTTTTCCCATGGTAGTAGTGGCTAATTGTATCCTCACCTGTGCACATTATATAGCATTGATAGGGAATGTTAAATGGCACATGAGTACATTCCTAAAAGTAAGTTTGTCCTCTGCCCCACCTCCTCTCTGAGCCCCTTTCTACAAAGTCACTTTGTTATAAGCAACTTTTATATTTTAATAGGATGGCCCTTCAGAGTATCTAAGTCTGTCATAATGCAAGAAGCACAAATCTTGTAGAGGATCTTTCCCAAGATAAAATAATCCAACAGTCTGAGTAACCACTAGCAAATTCTGGAACCATTATCAAGGTTTGTTTATTTGTTTATTTATTTATAGACAGGAGTCTCACTCTGTGCCTTGGCATCCTAGCTCACAACAACTTCAAATTCATGGGCTCAGGCAATCCTCCTGCCTCAGCCTCCCTAGCAGCTGGGACTTTAGGCACCTGCCACAGTGCCTGGCTAGTTTTTCTATTTTTAGTAGAGATTGGGTCTTGTTTCTGCTCAGGGTGGTCTCAAACTCTTGAGCTAAGGTAATCCACCTACCTCGGACTCCCAGAGTGCTAGGATTATAGGCATAAGCCACCGTGCCTGGCTCATTGTCAAGGTTTAAAAGTTTTCCTTTAAATTGGGCATTTGGGGCCCAGCACGGTGGCTCATGCCTATAATCCTAGCACTTTGGGAGGCTGAGGAGGGGGAGATGGAGTTTGAGAACAGCCTGAGCAAAAGTGAGATCCTGTCTCTAAAAAAAAAAAAAAATAAATAAAATAAAATAAAATAGCTGGGCATTGTGGCAGGTGCTTGTAGTGCCAGCTACTTGGGAGGCTGAGCCAAGAGCAGGGCCCAAGAGTTTGAGTTTGCTGTGAGTTATAATGCCACGGCACTCTACCCGGGCAACAGAGTGAAACTCTGTCTCCAAAATAAATAAATTCATAGGGCATTTTTCTAAAGTTATTGAAAGGCTTTATGCTTTCATATGCAAGGGACAGTTTAAAGAACTAAAAAAACCTCATGTTTAATAGATACTTTGTAGATGCTCTTTAGTTTAAGAAATGTCAGTTTAATTCACAAAGAAGATATAGTGAAATGGTTCAAGATCCTAACTTACCTCTCTTGATTCTGCCATCCCGTGCAAGGCAGCCATGGGGTGGCACGCTGGTCACAAAGATGGGCAGTTCACCACTCTTACTTCCTCTGCCCCCAGCAACGGTCATTCCAAGGGACTCGTGTGGTTCTTTCTTTACAGTGATGTGTTTTTCTTGGCATGTAACACACTGAGTAAGATCCTAATCCATAAAAAGAAAAAAATGATTGGGTAATGAATGACAGACTGCCAAAGTAAAGACAGTTTAAGATAATACCTTAGGTGGCACTTATAAAGTGACTTATCCCTTACTAATATCTGACAATAATACACAGTTCTTAATAAATGTACTGTGGATCAGTGTCTAATTATGGACTACATTATTTTCATATGACTGTTGATGTAAGTGAAAAGGCTCAGCACTTCTGACATACAGCAGCCAAGGTTAAATAAGCACATACTTGCATGATTATCTTGAGCTCTAAGATATGACCAGTTGTATAAAAGAAAATAGTGCTTTCAAGTTTTAAGAATCTAAAGAAAAGTCAATTTACTCGCACCTTTCTCCCCAGTTCTTTGAAAGAAAAGTTAACAGAGTAGCAGTAGAAAAGTAAAGTATGGATTTTGCCAACTGCCTAGAAATCTACCTTTAAAATCTTTAGGAAAACCTAAAATAACTGAATTTATTGAAAAGTAAATAACAGGGAAATAAATTTTTGACAAACTAATATTCTCAGGAAGAAGCTATTTTTACTGACATTGTTATTGTTATTTATTATTGAGACACTCTTGGAAGTAAAACAAAGAATTTAAAACTACTTTTTAAAATTGGAACTCAGTAAAAAACAAGGCATACACACACAATATTTATACTAATAATTAACACGTATGAGGGCTTAGTGTATGCAGGCTAATAGCTTCACATGAATCACTTCATTTAATCTTCACAGTAGTCTTGAAAATAAATGCTATTACTGGCTCCATTTTTAGGTGAGGAAAAAAGGCTTAGGGAGGTTGTGTAACTTGCCCCAAATCATGTAACTATAGGTGACTGTACTGGGATTTCAACTTAGGTGTGTTAAAAGTATGTATGTTATACATGTATACAGGGTGTCCCAAAGGTTGCCCATGAAGTAAATGTACGTAGATAAAATGGGAAATTGTAGTTAAATGTACCTTTCTTTACAAAATATTCACTACAAAATTTTATAAAATGTTCTCAACCTGTTGGCTACCTCTTTGTAAAATTTTATACAGAAAGGTACATTTAAGTATAATTTCCCATTTTACCTACATACAATAACTTGATAGGCAACTTTTGGGACACATTGTAGTAATATAGCAGTATGTATACATGTACACACACAGCGTAATGCACTCGGTGTACTTACTGAATATATGCGCCCACACAGGAACTATCCCATTAAGTATATCAGTGAAAGTTAATATCTCAAAAGGTTTTAACAAGTATCATCTTGAGAGAATGTTGTAGATAACAAGATAATTATTAACACTATTAATAATGTCAAAAATAAAAGAATTTACAGAACTGTAACATTTCCTTAAATGACAGAACTGGCATTTTAAAGAACTGACATGCTTAAGAACGGTATTTACCAAATTTGTAAATCAAAGTCTGGAATTCTAGGTCGGCCTACCTCTTGTCAGACCTTGGAATCCATGTACTCTTGAAATTTTGCCAAATATAATAGCAGCATAGCATTCCTAGAAAATGTTCTGACCAAGTAGAAAACCTGTAAACATCTTAAGACAGCCTCCTATATAAAGGTATGAAATTTATGGTAATACCTTCAAAATTGGGCAAAAATGGCTTTATTATGATTGGGCAAAAATGGCTTTATTATGAAGATAGCACAGGTAAACTTAGCCTTGAGTATATTTATTTAAGCAGTTTTAGCCCTTAGGCAGTTAATAAATTAAGACTGGTTACTTCATTATTCTAGATGGCTAAAATATATGCAGTTTTTCCTCAGGAACCAAACTAAAGACTATACTCAGTATACCTTAATTAATTTCCTAGTATCATACGGATGTTTATCCATACAATTACTATGAAGCTTGGTAGTAGACTAATGTATACTCATTTCACAATGATTAATCATCTGAACAGGTTGTTTTGGTGAATTCGTGTGTTTTTGTCTTCAGTAGGAGAACTTTATTTTTCTAAATCAAAATCCGGCATAACAAACGAAGCATGTTTATAGTAAACAGCCAAATTAACATATTATATTCTGTGCAGTTGTTCTAACCAGCCAAGTATGCAGAGGACTTGGAATAAGAATAAATTCAGCATGGCTATTTAAAACATGGTTACATAAAATCAAAGAGAATGAGAGTGAGTAGACTTTTGATAGAAAAATACAGGTGCCCAAACCAAATCAATAAAATGAAATAAACAGAGTTCTCCGCATGATTACTGCAATGATTAAGTACAGTTTTTAAACTCTCTTTTTTTGAGACAAAGGCTCAATCTATTGCTCCAGGATAGAATGCTTTTGTGTCAGTCTAGCTCACAGCAACCTCAAATTCCTGGGTTCAAGCAATTCTCCTGCCTTAGCTTCTCAAGCAGCTGGAACTTCAAATGCCTGTCTGGATGCCTAGCTAATTTCTTTTCTTTTTTGTAGAGAGAGGATGTCATTCCTGCTTAGACTGGTCTCGAACTCTTGAGTTCAAATGATTCTCTGGCCTTGGCCTCTGAGAGTGCTAGGATTATAGGTGTGAGCCTGGCCACAGCCTGACCACACCCAGCCTAAACTCTTACAATTCTGAGTGTTGTCCAAGACACCCATATCTCAAATCACAGTAAGATTCAATAACAAGTAAGATTCAATTATAAAACTTTGCCTTATAATTCTTTGTGTGTATTTTTTAAAGCAAAGATTAACTATATCAGACAACTTGTATTCAAAATTCGTACTCCTTTTTTCATAGTTACCACTATAAGGGCCAAATTATAGGTTTCCTTCATATATTTTGGGTTTTGTCCATAAATAAGAACAATGTGTGAGACTGCAATTTCTTTTAAGTATTAACTAAATCAAAGACCAGTGACAAGTCTGCACAGTACTTAAACTCAGAAAACCAGATATACCTGATCATCTGATGGGCCAAAAATACTCTCTTTAAGCTATGTAATCTGAGGGTGCCAGGGATAGATTCCAAAGGTAATTACTTTCTCAAATGTTATATTAACATTAAAAGTCTACTTTAGCATACAAGAGAACTCCTGTGGTTTTTAAGCAGACCAATAAGTAAGTTTTTGTTTAGTAAATCAATTTAATTTTACTTAAGGAGAATTATTTTGGAAACTCACATTAGTTTATATTTTCACATAATTGGAAATTGTAAGCATCATATCATCATTTAAAAATTCTTGGCCTACTAGAAATTGAGTTCAAATGAAGGAACAAATGAAATAAATAATATCAAAAATTCTTTGATTTTTGGAATGAAATCGAGACAGTATCAACATTCTCAGCATACATAAATGAACTTGGACTGTATTATAAAACCAGTAAAATATGGATTCTGAAGAAACAGTAACAAAGCTCAACATATGGTAATTTTAAAAGATGTAGGGTAATAGTCTCTAAGATATAACATAAAAAGAAAGAAGCCATACATGAACCTTTTAAAATGCATGATTCATGTTTAATATTCACATATCTAATTCTGTTTTTATAGGCAATGTGCCTAATTTCTAAGTATAGATTTGTGGATCTTGCCTTCATTATGCTTTTTCAATCATATAACCAACTCTTACATTTAAATAAGCAATCCAAGATAAATTCTACTGTCAAGTAGAAATTAAATAGAAGATTTTTCTAGAAGATCACATACTTCTTGTCAATCATCTGGCAAAGGAACCTTCCCTGCCAAGAAACTATCTCTAATGGCTGAGGAACTGAGACATGCAGTCAGTCTCCAAGGTAGCAAAACATATATTTCACATTCCAAGCTTCTATGTTCACCTTTTCAAACAGAATAACACCCTTCATTTAAATCCTTTTAAAAAAATTATTTGAGGTTGGTTATATGCAAAAATTAGATTTTATCAGCTTATAACAATGATCCTTTGAGAGTGGCATAAATTTAGAGAAGAAAAATACCCTCACCTTGTGTGAGCTTGGTCTGTGATACAGTGGCTGTACGTGGTGCTGGCTGCTGCTGTGAGTGCCTCCTTCTCGAATGGTGTTACCGGGCTGGGGTTTCCCTGGTCTGGCAATTGTTAAATTCACCCTTTCTCCACTGGCCTGGAGTGAACACACAAACATCATTATCAGTTGTGAATGATGTTTGTCATTTTAAAGATTACAGGCAGTGTAATCTTCAAGACACTTCTCAATCAGCATACCAAGCCTTTATCTGGGCAGTGTCTACAAGTACCTAGTGGCAGGAAGGAATGAGTTCATCTCACTAGCTAATATTTTAAAACTTCTGTGGTTAAAACATACACACATGCACACAGAGAAACAGAGACATGGAGAGAGAGAGATCTTGGGAATGCATTCTGCAACCCCACCTCTAAAATAACCAAGGCAAAGTAGTCAAACTGTCTGGGCTCTCATCTCCTTATGATTGGTGACTTTTCTCTTAAAATGCTTTCTTTGGCCCTTGAAGGGTAGCCTTGGTATTGTGAGGAAAACAAAGAAAATAGAAGTTAAAACTATTTCAAAAGTTGATTAAAATCCATGGTGAAGGGTTGGCACACATAGCTCAGTGAATTGGGTGTCAGCTACATACACTGAAGCTGGCAGGTTTGAGCCCAGCCTGGGCCTGCTAAAGAACAATGACAACTGCAACCAAAAAATAGCCGCATGTTGTGGTGGGCGCCTGTAGTCCCAGCTACTCGGGAGGCTGAGGCAAGAGAATCGCTTAAGTCCAAGAGTTTGGGGTTGCTGGGAGCTGTGATGCCACGGCACTATACCCAGGGTGACAGCTTGAGACTGTCTCAAAAAAAAAAAAAAATCCATGGTGAAATAAATTCCATTAGTGGCTACTTTGGAAGTAATAATCAATGAAACTCTGCATAACTCTGTTTCTGTTGCCATAGGTCACATTCAAAATAAGGTAACTAGCTTAAACACTTCTGAAAAGAATGACTATAGAAATCCTGCAGAAAAGATACACACCCTTAAGTGTTAAGGTGTTGGAGGTTCATGACTACCATTTTAAATTCAAAGGCCTGTTGTTATGTATCATATTTGAAACATAGATTCACATCTATTATACTTTTAGAAGTTATTTTATTTCTCCTTTTACAGCACAGGTCTGATGTACTTAATGCTGACTCTAAGTTAAAACCATAATCTCCAACTTCACTGTTATTCCTGTGGGAAAATAATGATGGCCTTCTTTAAAGAAATTGTGGTAGAAAGTGGAGACCTCTTCTATGATGGTAAAAATATTAAGAAATAACTTTATTTTCAATTCTTACATTGGAAAATAAGTGATAAACAACTTTAATGTCCTATTAACATAATTTGCTATTTAAGTACTTTATTAAATGAAATAGTTTCAGACAAGTTCACCAAAACAACTGAAATAACAACCCTTAATTAATGTTCAGCTGAATTTTCTTTTTTTTTTTTTTTTGCAGTTTTTGGCCAGGGCTGGGTTTGAACCTACCACCTCTGGCATATGGGGCCGGCACCCTACTCCTTTGAGCCACAGGCGCCACCTGTTCAGCTCAATTTTCAAAGCAGAGTTTGGAGACTTAATCTAATGGGTAAATACCAAGGTAGAATATTTAGAATCCCAATATTTAAAATTCTGACACTTCAGATTATTAGACTGTACTGTGTGAAGTGGTGAGAAGTTCCCTTCAGGATTTTATTTCAATGTACAGAATCATTTTCATTAACAGCTCAATACCTTATAACCACCAAATACTCCATAATTAGTATTTCAACTTAACTGGAATATTCCTACTTACACTAAACTACTAATGGAATCAAATTCTTGATCTTTCAAGACTGCTTGAAATGGGCATTCAGAATTTAAATGGTGGATCAACATCTGGGTTTAGGCAAATTTTAAACAGACTATGTGCATCTAACACTCAAGGTTCTAAACTTAGCAAAATACATATTTTAAAAATGCAGGATGCCCAAATGTAATACTTATCATCGTGAGTGGTGTGCCCTGCTGTTCAGAGTATAAACTGGTATCTTTTTGAAGAGATGTTTAAGAAAGTATCTTAAACTTGGATATAAAACATAAAAGTCTGTCAATAGGGGAATGATTAAATAAATTATGGTACATATCTACCAAACAGCTATTAAAACTTAAGACGTGAGTCTATGCTCATTTTCATGGGAAGATCCACAACATATTGTTGATGTACATAAAAAGATACAAACTCAGAATTTATAAGATGAGTGGATATGTAAGTATTTGCATCGATATGTAATTATGTATCTGTAAACACATACAATAAAAATGTTTGGAATGATGTTCTCTAAAACATTAATTTCAACAACCTGAGGTGTTTAGACTGAATGTGATTTTACCTTCTTTATTTTCCACATTTTTTCTTCAATATTCTCATTTTTAGACATGAAGTACCTGTTAATTTTTAGAATCCAAAAACAACGATACTGTCAACTTTTTTCAAAAAGAAACTATTAAACTGAGCAGTTTTCCACAGTCTGAGGAAAATTAAAGCAAAAATATGATACAATTATTTATAAAAATCCAAATTGTTGTTGTTTTTTTTTTTTTTGAGACAGAGTCTCATTATGTCGCCCTCGGTAGAGTGCCGAAGCGTTATAGCTCACAGTAACCCCCAACTCTTGGGCTTAAGAGATTCTCTTGCCTCAGCCTCCCGAGTAGCTGGGACTACAGGCGCCCACCACAATACCTGGCCATTTTTTTGTTGCAATTCCCATTGCTGTTTTAGCTGGCCAGAGCCGGGTTCAAACCTGTCACCCTAACCACTGAGCCCTAACCTGGCGCCCTAACCACTGAGCTACACGCACCACCCTAAAAATCCAAATATTGTCGTGGGAAATTTTAAATATATTTTCTACCTATGTATTTGTATTTTTTACATTTTGGTGAGGAATTTAGCAACGACCAACTATTTAGGAATTAGAATATTTAAACATTACCTGAAATATATATACAGACAGTGCCAAAAATATACATACACATTTTCAGAGATGTTACCTGTGTATCACTCTTTGAAGCTGAATCAAAGGTACTGGTACTGTCAAGTGCACAAAACATGCTATGCACATGCATTTTACCTGCGATTCACACGCTTTTGGGGAATGATCAATTTTGCTTCCAAAAAGATCTCTTAAAATGTGTATATATATATATTTTTTGGCACCTCTAGTATACTGTCAGTTTATTCCTTTCTGTCATAATGATTTGATTTCTCACTTCATAAAATTCACTTGACTGAAACAAATCCTGTAACTCCGTTAGCATTCTTCTTTTCTTCCTCCCGTCCCCACTACACCCAATCAATCTCCCTCCACTCTTATAAGATGAACTGTTTTTCAGTAGAGTAAGATGAACTGTTTTTCAGTAGAGTAGCAGCAGCTGGCTGATAGGCGCAGGTATAGGTTCTCACGTTATCTTTGATTTGACGAAATTTTAAAGCATCTGATTTCTTTAAACCTCAAGTCTATAGAAGAAATGAGACCAATACCTAAATCTTGTCAATGTAATAAAGGGAGTGGGGACTTGAGTGTTCTTATAATCTTAACTTTCATTATTATTTGGTTCTGTGTTGTGAACACATTTTTCAGTTGACTATCAACCTACTTTAATTCCTGATGTTCCATTAGATAATGCTTGGCTCCTTCGCAGGGTTCTATTGTGCTTCCTTTAAAAACACCTTTCTGTTTCACCCTTACCACGGGAGAAGATGCTGATATTATTAAATGCCATGGGATGGCGCAGAACTTGTACATCTTCTCTGAATGACTTTTCCAATTGATTCGCTTCATGCTCTTAATGAAAACATGGTTTTTTCCTCTAATAATGACTACTCTTACTTATTTCACAAGGATATTGCAAGGATAAAGTTCTAAATACCCTGATTCCTTGAAAAAAAAACACTATAGATATAAGAATCAGTATTAATAAAAAATTACTTTTCCTTTACTTATATGGGTCCTGATAGTGAGTTAAGAGACCTAAAGACCAGGCTAAGTTACAGTCTTAGAAATCACAGCTCCTCTGAGCTTCACTTATTAAAGGTAGACAGCACAAATAGGTGGAACCCAGAGAGTAAGACAAATAAACAGGAAATAGTAGCGCTTACGTTCTATAAATAGCTTATGTTCTATAAAAAGTTCATGGGGATATAGGTTTTAGAAAAGACTTTCTCTACAACAACATATACTAGTGTAGATTCTGAATTTAAATAGCCATGCCTGATTTTCTGATGAAATGTAATGTCCCCTGAGTTCTGATGTTATTTACCAATGAAAACAAATAATGCCATGTGGTAATAACACTACCTTGGAATGAAGGCCAAGAGGTGTTACCTGAATAATCTGGGCAGCAAGCTCAGGAGTTCCGTGCTTCAAGTCGTGTCCATTGATGGCCAGTACTCGGTCATTGCTGCTGAGCCTCCCATCCTGTGCAGCCAGCCCCCCCTCTAATAGGTCAAGAATAAAAACGCCCGGCTCATCTGTCCTTCGGACTAATTTAATGCCAAGCTGTTCACCAGAGTCTCGCTTATGAAGAACCACATGGAAGATCTCTTCTCTCGGAGAGCTACCATCAGAATGGTTGTATGCTCGGTTGCCAAAGCGCCTCTCTCGAAGCACAGTGAGATGCAGCATGTTGCAGGGCTGGGAAAGGACAGCTCTGGCATAGTTATGGGACACATTGCTTATGTCATAGTTGTTGACCTAGAAAAAAGGAATTATGACCAAAGTCTGACAATCCTTCATTTTTACAATTTGTAGAAATGTTTACATTAGCATTTCCAAAAAGGAAACTATTATAAAATTGTGAAAAGGCTACATAATCATGATTTACAAAACAAAAATAACCAAGCTAGAGAGTTTCTAAAATTAACTTACAATGATTAGCATCAAGAGGAGAACAGTAGTCAGGATCACCGGCTTTAATGACTGTCTTGAGTTAGACTCCTTGGTTCTGCCACTTACTAACTGCTAACCTCAGGCAAATTACACAACTTGTTTGAATGTGTTTCCTCATCTGCAAAATGTTTTTACTATCTACTTCATGGGATCAGTATGAAAATGAATAGACAACATCAACAGATGGCAAGTGCTAATGAAATACTAGTTCTAGTAGAAGAGATATTGAATGAAGTTCCACTGGATTACAAATTTTCTTTTTCCAAATGGAAAGCTAGATAAAAAAAATTGAGTTTTATTTTAAGAAAAATAGCACATTCTAGGTATACAACCTTATTTCAGATGAGTGGCTTTTACTTTAAAGAAAAAGACAATTATAATTTCATTCTTATTTTTCAGCATATAAGTAGTACATAATAGGATATTAGTATAATATATCTAATAAATGTTATATATCACATAACATTTACTAATTAAAATTTTTAACCTTGAAATGTAACATCACTTAGAAAATATACTCAGCTTTAATTATTCATTTAGCTTACAAGAAGAGATAAGCATAACTCTTAGCATTTACAGAATTACAGTTCTCTGATTCTGAGATGAAACAAACATTCTCTGAACATCTGTTACACGACAGGCTCTGGATTTGGAGTTTGTGATCACCTAAATCCTTAAATCTTTTTCACACGAATCCATGTTAAGCAAGGCCTTCCTCTTCCTATTTATCTAGGATTGATAGTTTTGAATATGACTAATTTGAATTTTGTTGATTTTAGGTTAGCCTATTATATCTTTTAAAATTCAGTCATCAAATTCACAGATGTCACACATAAACCTGCACATCTCCCAAGTTTCAAACATCTATGCATTTGATAGTCACTCAGGTCCTGATAAAAATGTTAAATATATGGTCAAGAAAGAGCCTCTAGGCTCGGTGCACGTAGCTTACTGGTTAGGGCACCAGTCACATACACAGAGGCTGGTGGGTTCAAACCCAGCCCAGGCCTGCTAAACAACAATGATGACAACAACAACAACAACAACAACAACAAAAATAGCTGAGTGTTGTGGTGGGCACCTGTAGTCCCAGCTACTTGGGAGGCTGAGGCAAGAGAATCACTTAAGCCCAGAGTTGGAGGTTGCTGTGAGCTGTGATACCACTGCACTCTACTGAGGGCAACACAGTGAGACTCAGTCTCAAAAAACAAACAAACAAAAAATAAAGAACTTCTAAAGTTCTGTTTAGAAGGTAACTTCTAAAAAACTAGGCTGACGTAGATTCACCATTTCTGGCTATTCAGCTAAAAAGCTGCCTATCTCTAGATTCACATTTTTCCATTTTATATTCAGACATATCACATATATCACAAATGACTTTATAAAATATCTGGCTGAAATCTAAGTATATTTTCCAGCCAAGTGCAAGCATGTCAGCTCATATCACCTTTATGAAGCAGGTTGGGAAATAGCCTACAAAGAATGTTCCTCCATAAATGCACAGTTGCCGGTGAAATTTGGAGAAAGGAGAGACCAAATAAAACAGTGTTTCTAGATTTTGTAAAAATAGCATCATCATACTCGGCTCATACATTTCTTGAGCTAAATGTTTTTTACCAATACCTCAACACACGTAATTATTTTCCTTCAAACTAAAAATATCTAAATTTTTGATTATTGATAAAATGGAAGATACCTATTCTTAATAATATTATATTATGCTACTTTTAATAATGATATTGATGAAAGTTACCAGAGCAGTTATTTTTTTTCCTCACAGCTACTTAAAAGGCTGCATATGAATCACTGAGTGTGGCAAAAGGTTCAGAGGGCATATGGTTCTCCTTTTTAAACAGGCTATTTAATAGAATAATACATGTGTGTAAAAATAGATGTACTCTTTTTAATGTGGGAAAACCAAAGCCACACACTGTTACCAGACTGCATATGGTTTGCTAAATAAAAGCATAGGCTAGCTTTCTGGTATGCAAACAAACCATCTTACTGCCTCTTAGGGATTTTCCAGTTGGCTCACTGTATTATTTACCCAGCTTATACAAAATTGAAAGTAGCCAGGCAGGCCTCTCTGCAAGTTTACTTTTGGATGACCATAGTCCTTCTCTACATTTGGCATTCCTGATTGGCTCCAACACACCAGTTAAAAGCCAACCAGTCAGGGTCCACAACAGGAGGGGTCCAGGGCCCTTAGTGAATTTATTAATCAGGTTATGTGCTTAGACCTTCCTTATCAATTTGAATAATTAAACCAGATTTAAGATTGCTATTATTAGAGTATTAGTATATATGTTTCCATAAATAATAACAATGTAGATTTTATAACTTTGGCTTAATTCCCAAAAATATAATCATAACTTTAGATAATTATAATTTTATTTGAGGTAAAAAGATTCACTTATGGGAATAACAGTTCTCCAAAATAGAAATGAGCCCACTGATAAAATATATTAGAGAGCAAAAGCTGAAAACTAAACTCAGTCATATTTGAAGAAATACAAATAAAAATGAAGCATTTGTTTTTTACCTTTCAAGTTTAGAAAAAGAGGAAGAAATACATAAAAATGGTTTAACACTCAATATTGGCACACTGATAGCAACACAACACAAAACACAAAAGGAAGGGTACACTTCATTTACAACTGGAAAGGCCAGATATGGGAGACAGAAAGAACACTAGGTGGGCTGCAGGAAGGGCAATGTGGCTCTCCTGGTCTTAACCACCAAGGTGTCAAGGTGTCAAGGTGTCAAGGTGTCTGCGAAGGTGCACCTGGGAAACCAGCTGTAGGATTCCCTGCAGAATCAGGTCAGGAGCTAGAAGCAATACAGGTAAGGTGGCCTTAAAGCTGTGCCAGCCTATGCAGCTAGAGTGCTAATATCATAAAATGACAGAACACAGTGAACAGCTTGACAGGTTCAGGAACACAGCTTTATATAAGTTGGGTTAGTTACCCGTTCTGTATTTGTGTACTTTCTCTCAGTATTTAGTAAAACAAACACTGAAAGTTCAGTCTATCTCAGCCATGCTAGAGACAATGAAGAAGGGGTTTGGGGCATGGGTGTTAAGATGTGACTAATATACCACAAGAGATAGCAGACAAGTGGCAGTGGAAACCAAAGCCAAGAAAACCCAAAGCAAATGTCACCCTGACTGCCCTTGTAGCTTCCTGTCAACCCCCAAATCTGGAGAATGTCTTTCAAGAGCTAAAAATCCTAAAGGTTCCAAGTTTTGTATTAATAAAGAAGACGGTGATTCCCAACACCATACTATATCCAAATTTCAGACAATTTATTGTATTTGATTACTGTACATGATAAAGAGAAAAGCAATGAATGCTAATAGTAATTAAAGCAGGGGGATCAGTGTGGGTGACAATGACTGAACAAACTTTCAAAAGTGAAGGGGAACAACTGAAACACAAGAAGAGAACAGGTTGGAATGCGAAATTAAGTTATTTTCAGAGAAGCAAGATTACTATGTCTGACTCTTCCACTAGATTGTATATTCCATAAGGACACAACAGTATTTTGCTCTTAAATATAACCCCAGAAAGTAGTACAGTACATAGAACATCATAATAAATGAACAAACTAGTTTGCATGCAATAAAAGAAAGAATTATGATTAAGAAGACAAGTTGTATAAGAGACTACAGAGGACCCTAACTCCTAGATTAATCCATCTGGGCTTGACACCTGCAGAAAGCAGGGTTCACAGGCATATTAAGCTCTTACTGATAATGGGGGATTTGAAAAAGGAGAGATGGAGGCAAGGATATTTGCTGGGGTACTCTACTAAATTAAATGTGCAGGAGTGAAAGCCTAGACTCAAGAGACGGCAGGGAAAATAGAAGTAAAGGGTAGATATCAACAGATCATGGTGAAGGGCTGAACAAATCCAAAAGGAAATAGTCTTTGTTCTTGGGTTCCTAGAAGACATTTGTTCTTATTCACAAATATTTCTTCTCTCTCCTTCTAGACGTTATCCATTTTTTTTAAAACTTCAACTACCATCATCATATGATTCAAATGCCCTGGCCAATATTCATATGAACTCCAGCCTTACCATCCCAGCCCCTCAGTCTCAACATGCCCTCTCATAAAATATCTTGTCCCACTCTAGTTCTCTTTGAGACTATTTCTTCTTAAAAATCACCTGAAAGGGAAGACAGTAGGGACAGCATCAGGGTTTATTGCAGATGCAGAGTTCGAATGTTTTCTGGGGATAGTGCATTAGGGAGTCAATACGAGATGACTACATGATTTCTGAACTCTACCTTAAATTCTGTGGTATAAATTATAACTAGTGCTGCAGGGCTCTGTCTTTTCTGGATTTTACTGATGAGTGTACAGAAGGATACACCAGACAATGAAGGTAATGATGGGGAAACAGGCCATGAAATAAAGCCAATGGGATAAGGAAATTTCAGCAAGGATAAACACAGCCCTTCAATGACCAGCGTTCCGACCCAGGAAGAGGCCACATGTAGGATTGAAAATATATATATATTTTCAATATATATCCCATGTATATGGGAAAACAGAACAAATTACAGATATAATCTGATCTGGTTTATGTATAAAAACAGCAAAACTAACTTACATGTACTTCAAGTTCCATAATAGCATAATTTTCTAAGTTCTAAATGTACAAATAAGAACAAAAGGTCACAAGTTAACAGAATAGTTAAAACAAATACCTGAAGAATCTGATCTCCAGCGAGGAGCCTCCCATCTCTGGCGATGACCCCATCACGGTAGACTTCCTGGATAACAATGTTAATCAGTGGTGTCTCGTTGCCACCCACAATACTGATTCCTAACTGAATGTAAGGATTGGACCGATGAATTTCAATAGTGGTGATTTCTCCTTCTGGTAAACTCAGCGGCTGTTGTGTGGCTGCCAGGTTAAAAATGGGAGAGAGAAAACAGATGAACAGAAAAATACCAATTTGCATATTCTAATTATTCTTAGGTATATACATCATCTTAACAGATGATTAATAACTAAGCAATACCATAAAATAAAGAGACAGAACGACAAGAAAATATATGTATGTTTAAATTACTTAAAAATTTCTTCTTTCAAAGGTGATTAGGGACGACACAGTGATGATTAAGAAATATTAAAGGCAAGTTATCTAGTCCTAACTGATGAAAGTCTGGACCACGAAACAATGTAAGTAATGTAAAGCAGTATAAAGGAAACACCGGCTCTGTGGCACGTAAACCCCACAGGTGCTGGGAAAGTACTAAGCTCCTAAGAAGAAGTGGGTCTTGAACGAAGCCTTAGGAAATGAAACAGATATGGCAATAAAAAATTGAATTTGTGGTAGAATTTGGGGGAAAAAAATCACTTTATGCCTAAGAATCATCACTACAGGGTTTCTGTTAATTTGGTAGCAGGTTATACCATTAGCAGTGGCTGGTACCAGAGGCGTGACATGGGTAGAAGTGTAAATAACCATTTATTAGCTATTTAGCCAATTGATCAATTAACCTTTCAAGCCTCAGTTTTTCTTTTTCTTTTTTTTTTTTTTAGAGACAGTCTCATTTTGTTGCCCTTGGTAGAGTGCTGTAGTATCACAGCTCACAGCAACCTCCAGCTCTTGGGCTTAGGTGATTCTCTTGCCTCAGCCTCCTGAGTAGCTGGGACTACAGGCACCCACCACAATGCCCAGCTATTTCTTTGTTGCAGTTTGGCAGGGGCTGGGTTTGAACGCTCCACCCTCAGTATATGGGGCCGGCACCTCCTAGTTTTTCTTGTTTAAAAAAATACATATTTTTTTCTCTTATAATGTAACATATAAAGTTTTTAGTACAGTAGTTGACATAGAATACTAACACTTAATTTGAACTATTTTTGTTCTTGTTCTTGATTTCTTATGTCAAGAAGGAAACAAATTTCTGAACATACAGAAACTATAAGACCCATGTGAATGACTAGTGAGTTCATGGACTGCAACAGAAAAGGGAATGGGAAGGTCTGCCTATCACCAGGGTAAGTTTCAGGTTTGGGTTCTAAAATGCAAACTGTTAGAACTGTATACTGAAAAAGGTAAATGATGGGGTATATAAATTCTACCTCAACAAAACTAAAAAAAGAAAGTGCATGCTGGAGAGAAGTGGGAAGGAAGGACAGGTGAATTCTGGAAGGAAGAGTTGCACTGTACATACTGTCGGTCCCAGCGTTCTCCTCAAAGGCAGGGTTGTCAAGGCCAGACTCCTCAGTCCATGAGGGAAGAGAGGCTGATGTCAAGTGCCGCTCGGGAGGTACTGTGCCTGTCCCCGCACAGTCTGTTTCTGGTGACAAAGTACTTGGAGGATCTACAATAGTGGATCCATTTTCATTTTCAATTTCTGCCTGAGTTTTACTAGTTTTCCTTCTCTCTAGGGCAACTCTTCGATTAGAGGCTCCAGGACATCTAGAAAGAGAGCATCAAGTGGATTACAGATGATTTGGGAAGAAAAAAGGGGACTAGACAGTTAATAGCTTGTATCACAATCAAATAATGGCAATGGCTTCTATGAAAAAAAAAACCTAGAAGTACCCGCCCACAAACAGTACATAGTTTTGATCCCAATTTCCACTCAAACTAAGTTCTTATCACTCCATGTGGCACAGAAATTAAAAACAAAAGGCTTCAGCATGAACAATGGCTTGGTATATCTCTCAAAGAATATGCCAGTAGAAAGCGTATAGAAAACACCCTAATAACTGCCTTTGCGCTGAGAGAATTACTCTGAAATTCTGATTACATAACCCCTTTTTACAGGTTAAACAGCTTAACCACAGCAGTGGAAATAAGCAATCTTCTCCCACATGAATGACGGTGTCCTGACTTAGACCTTGAGTATATCACTGTGTTTCTATACTCTTCACACACAGCTACTTTACACACTAGTTAATTAGTGAGTAGTCATACATCAGAAGGCCCAAGTAATTTACTTTAGGATAGACATGAAAGGAGAGAACAATATATCTCCTAGTTTGTAAAATTAGAATTTCAAGAATGGAATGACAGATATGGTATATAACCTGAAGAATATATTCCAAGTACTTGGAAAGCTTACACCAAGAAATAAGAACTGTCAACTTGCTTGTTTTTACTTATTTAGGCAAACAAAAAGAAAAGATTGGCCTCTGCTTAAACTCATAACCAATGAAACATTTAAATAAAGGGTTTATACAAGTATGAGAAACGATGTCAAGGTGCCAGTTCCTTTCCACTGACACCTTGATTGGACAATGGAAATAATGCCCAGTTGAAGAATGGAAAGAGGACAAGATGAGTAAGGAAAGTAGGACACAGAAACCAAGGGCCCAGCACAATTCTAGACACCATCTACTTTTATTGTTAAGGTAATCTGCAGTAGTAACATTGGGTAGGATGAGTGATCAGAGATCTTACACCTAGGGTTGCAGACCTTCAGTCAATGATAATATTTTTTAAAATCCAAGATTTGTGACAAAATAAAGTACAGAATTAAATCAATTAATACCAAAGGCTATTTCTTAACTAGAAAAGTAATAAATTTTCCCTAAAGAACTAAAGTTTTTAAAACCTAAATTTCAAGTTCTTAAAAAAGATTACTATGAAATTTTTCTTTCACCCTTCCCTTATTTCTTATTTTCTCTGTATCTTATTAAAAAGGGGAGACAAATGATTTCCTTTTTGTGCTTCCCTTGTGTATACCAATCCAATTTTTCCAGATTATGGAAAAACTTACTTTTGTCAAGTAAGCTGATTTAATCAGAGATACATTTTTGAAATATTTTATTAAACAAAAAAGTTGAGGCAAAAAGTGGCCCCCAAAATATTGTGATTAAAAAAATATGTATCACATATAAACATCCACATGGAAAAAAATGTCTTCAATGGAAAAAAATGAAGTAGGAATAGGAAATGAAGAAGAATAAATACAAACAGTATGTGATCACCTGGAATTAGCCTAGTAACAACTTTAAACCCACAAACTTTAATAACTTATAATCATTAAGACTCACAAATGTTTAATAACGCTTATAAAAATAAGTTTAAAAAGGAAAATCTGAAGTTACTGGAGGTAAAGAAACAGATATACTTAAATTCCTGGTGGGACAAGCAAACCACTAATGGGGACTGAAGATATTTAAAATGATACTATGTAAAAATACAGAAAAATGATCTCATCCAGCACTAGAAGAGGAAAGACATAAATAGAACCTTTGGGAACACTCACATTGAAACAAGATTGACCAGCTAAGAAGACAGATCAAACAACCAGACAGAGAAGGACGTGCTGAGAAAAACTTAACCAAGGGAGAAGAGTGTCAACAATGAAACACCATCAGTGCAAATGCCGCAAAAGAGGCAAATAAGAACCAAAAAGTGTCAGTTTAACTTCATAAGCAGAAGGTCAGGGTGATTCTTTCCTTTTTTTGGTCTTTTTGTCTTGGAATGCCTTCCTTGCTGGGGCAATATAAGCATTTCTGTTAACTTAATATGTACTATCTACAAAAACTGCACACTAAAAATTACAGGGCTTTAGAGAAAAAGAGAATTGGGATACATCACTCAAACCCTGTGCATTGAGGAATGGGAAATGGCTGCTATGAATATGGGGTTTCTTTTCAGTGTGTAGAAAACATTTCAAATATTAGATTGTGAGGATGGCTGCACAATTCTATGAACACACTAAAAACCACAGAACTATATACTTGAAGGAGGTGAATTTTATGATATGTAAAATATATCCCAATTAGAGTATTAAAAAATATGCTATTAGTGAACGAGGAGATCAGAGCAAGCCTGGACAGAGAAAAGTTCATGACCAGAGATAGCTCAAAGCCATCATCCCACAAGTTTGTAAGCCCTGGGAACTGAAAAAGTGACATTTGTGGAGTGCCTAATTTATCCCAGTCACTGTATAAGGACCTTTATATACATCATTTCATCGTACCCTCACAACCGCTCTATTATTCCCATTTAACAAATGGGAAACTTGAGACTTAACTAAGCCAACGTCACAGAGCTATTAAATTGCAGAGCCAAAATCCAAACAAACTCAGATCTGATTTCAAAGGCTTCTCTGTTCTTTCTACTGAATCGTACTAAATTCACTCATATGGAGTTCTTTTTCTAGGCTTAGGAAAACAGAAGTGGAATTTTTTCTAAAAATTTGTACCTAGAAACAATCATAGAATGCTAGCACTAAAACAAACATCACAAAACCAAAAATCTATGCATCTTTGGAAATGGAATATTTAACAATAATAACACAAACAGTAATTGCTTTAGGGGAAGTAATTTAGTTTATTCGAACAGGTATCTCAGTGTAGCAGGAGACTAGTACAGATGATATAAAAAAGTGAATAAAAACAATGGAACAGAAATGCACGCAACATTTAATTAGATTGGGGTAGGCACGTGCTGAGACCACGCAGGTGGCCGCAGAGCTCTAAACACAGGTACACTTTGTAATTTTCTTAAAATAAAACCAAAGGGCTTTTGCAGTAGCCAAGACTCAAAGCAAGGAATTTTTTTCCTTTTCTGCTGAAGATTATTCTTCTATTCATTCCTACTATTCTGGCTTTTCTCATGCAGGAAAACGGTAAGTTCTTATACATAAGAATTAATTTGATTTATGGCATAGAGACATCATTCCCTGTTAACAACAATTGCATGTGAGTTAATTCACATTAGGGAACAAATGGTGATATTATTATTATCAGCAGTATTAGTGGTGGTGGTGGTGGTAATGTAGCAGAAGTAAAATAAAACATCGCATACTCAGTGTCACATAATGTCAGGCACTTAATGAAACTGAAAGAATGTGAGCACCACATAATCAAGAAAAATGATAAAAATTATTACAGAGTAAAATATACAAAAATCAATTCAACTGATGTCAAAAAAAATGACAGATTAAGAATATCTGAAAACGCTCTCCTCCATAAAAGCAATGTGAACACAGAAATTGTCAGAACCAACTACAATAGAACCTCCATATTGGCTACCTCCCTACATTGACCCCCTTCTTTAAAGTGACCTAACTTCCACAGACCAGACATGCGCCACATGTATTCACCAGCACAGGAAGCCTAGTTCCTTATGTTGACCACCTTCATTTGTTGTCCAGTTTGCTAGAGTCACTTGGGTGGTCAAATTATGAAGGTTCTATCGTGTTCCTGAGTCTGGAAATTAGCCAAAGGATTACAGCAATCCAGACAGTATTTATCCCAGAAAAATGGCTGACTCTTAATAAGAATAGAGGGCTTTGTGGCATTTGCACTTGCCCTAATCCTATTCCCACCTCCCTAGCTCCATGGTAGACCAGATATGGGCAATAGCCCATATCACAGTGGAAACCAAGAATCTGGCAGACACTGGAAGAACAGACTGGACAGCCTTCAAGACCCACCCCCAGAGAACTATTATTAATTGTCCTGTCTGCTGGTTCTCCACTTGCATTGCTGTCTTGTCTTGACCTGACTTAGCTTAGCTAGTATAAATAGTCTTTTCACTGAGGGCACTTTTTGAAAAGTGAAAAATCTTTTCTAAGGTAATATTTAAGATTATGGTTGCCTATGGTGGGCAAACAAAAGGCTAACCAAAATGTCTGCAAGGAAAAGCCAAGGAATGAAACATCTAGAGGGGCTGGCTATGTCCAGAGCTATATGCGTGCATAAAAAATAACCCTAAAAGGCGAGAACGTCCTAACTTTTCACTTCCAGCTGACCCCAAAGCTCTGTGAAGGCATGAAATGAAGGCTGACGCCATCAAGTGCCCGTCCAAAGGCATGGCATGTCCCACTGTGCATGCAGAGCCCCTAAGGAAAATGTAAGACTTACTGATTACAGGCATTTAAGAAAATTTCTGTCAAATTATTAGCTGCCTGGTAAGTTAACTGAGCAGAGATTTTACAGAATTAGTTCATCAAAGTCATAGAGCAAACAACAACAAATCCTAAGAAGGGGGAATTTAATTTCTTGAGTTGTCACATTATATTAAAATGTCTACTGTTCAATACAAAATTTAAGAGACATGCAAAGAAACAAGTTATGTATGGCCTATAGACTGGAAAAAAAGGCAATAAACAGAAACTGTCCTGAGGAAGCCCAGACATTAGAATTACTGGACAATGAATTAAATCAACTATTTAACTTAGATATGTTTAAAGAACTAAAGGGAACCATATGAACTAAAGGAAAATATAAAAATGATGTCTTACCAAAAAGACAGTATCAATAAATATAAAAATGCAGAATTAACTAGTAATTCTGGAGTTAAGAAGTACAACAAATAAAGAATTTGCTACAGAAATTTAATGGCAGTTTTGAACAGGAAATGGAATCAGTTAACTTGAAAATAGGATGAGATTATCCAGTCTGAAGAACAAAAAGTAAATGAATGAAAGAATGAATAAATAAAAGTATAGCAGCTCCATGGACCTGTCCCATAAAAAGTGTTTTTTAAATACTACAAAAAAAAAAAATATATAGAGCCGTAGGGTCAAGAGCATCAATACAGGAGCCAGGGGCAGGTGGTTCACACCTGTAATCCTAGCACTTTGGGAGGCCAAGGAGGGAGGATCACCTGAGGTCACCAGTTTAAGACCAGCCTGAACAAAAGTAAGGTCCCATCTCAATAAAAAAAATCGGAAAAACTAGCCAGGCGTGATAGGGTGTGCATATAATCACAGCTACTTAGGAAGCTGAGGCAGGCAGGTTGCTTAGGCCTCGGAGCATGAGGCTGCAGTGAGCTCTGATCAGGCCACTGCGCTCTATCCTGGGCAACAGGCTGAGATCCTGTCTCCAAAAACAAAACAAAACAGTATCAACTTTAGAATGAGATTACAAAAGCAGGAAGAAGCAGAAGAATATCTGATAAACTATCTACAAGTCCAAGAATATTTAACAAACTCAAAGTAGGAAACTAGAAGAGATCTACACTTAAAGACACGTCATCATCAATCTGCTGAAAGCCAAACATGAAACAATCTGGAAAAAAGCAAGAACAACTCATCACATAGAAAGGATCTGAGATCAGATCCTGCTCTCTTTAGAAACAATGAAAGCTAGAAGGCAGTGGATGACATACTCAAAGTTCTTAAAAAAGAGAACGAGAGAAAGCAAGAGATACTGCCTACCAACAAGTGCACATCCAGTAGAGATAGCCTTCCAAAATAAAGGAGAAACTAAAACAAAAACAAGAGCTTGTTGGTAGCAGATCTAACCTATAAGAAATACTAAAAGAAGTCTTTCAAGTTGATATAAAAGAGCACTAGACAGTAATCTGAATCCATATGAAGGAATGAAGAGTACCAGTAAAGGTAAACATAAAAAGAAAGGCTCGATCTATTAAGATGTAACAATTATAAACATAAATGCACTGAACAACAGACTCCCAAATACATAAGTAAAATATAACAATTAAAGAGAAAATAGATAATTTAATAATAATACAGACTTTTGATACTCTACTTTCAATAATGGGTTGAAGAACTGGACAGAGCACAGGAAGTAGAGACTTAAACAATATCATAAATCAGCTATACCTAATAAATATATACAGAGCACTTCATCTATCTATAGCAGAAGAGATATTCATCTCTAGTATACACTGAAAATTTTCTAAGATAGAACATGTGGTAGGCCATTAAAAAAAAAAAGACCTCAATAAAATTTAAAGGATTGATCAACACATTATGTTCTCCCATCACAATTAATTAAAAATAGATCAAGACTAAAAAGTAAATACTAAAATGGGTAAAGTCTAAGAAGAAAAATATACATGTAAAAAATCTTTTTGACCTTGTATTAGGCAATGATTTCTTAGTTATGCACAGACAAAAATAAATTAGACTTCATAAAAATTAAGGCTGTAAAAGACAAATGACAGAATTGAAGAAAATACCTGCAAATCCCAGAAATCTCACAATTTCTAATATAAATAAATCTCACAATTTCTAATATATTTCTCACAAATAATCTAATGTAAAAATGAACTAACAATGTTGAGTATCTGTCACATACTCCTCAGCCATCTGAATATCTTCTTTGGAGAAATACCTGCTCAAATACTTGCCCATTTAAGATTGGATTATTTGTCTTTTTATTTGTAAGAGTTCTTTATATATTCTGAATACTAGATCCTTATAATATACTTAATTTGCAAATATATCTGTAAATATATGCCTCCTTTACACTATACATGAGAAAAGAATGTACTAAATGTAAACTCCCCTCCAAGTTAGCATAAATTTAAAAGTGAAATCTTGACTTAGCCTACCTTGACCCCTGAAGATTTCACAACCATCTTATGAACTAGGAAAGGTCTCAATATGGAAAGACACTTCTTTAAAGGTTTTCTCTCTGTTGTACAAACTTTTTAGTTAAACAAAAATTTTAAAAAAGAAAGGTGGTTCTGAACCTTGCCATAAACTAGGACACAAACGCACACTTGAACAAAAAATATTTACAAGTACCATAAGCTTTAAATGTTAAATTGTTGAGAATGGGTTGGAGATGAGCAGTAGAAAAGGGTAAGGAGGAATGCTTTACAGCTAATATTGGCTGGTAGTATTTGACACAGCAATTTATTAGAATGTGACATATTTAGTATAACATATAGAATCATTTTTGTGAGAATATTTCACAAAAGCTTTATTTCTCTTTTCAAAGATGGACATTGTTTTATTAATATGTAATCAGTTAATAACAATAATTCCATTTAAAAACACATTTATCTTTCATAAATAATTTACTTTTATCTGTCGGAGAAAAATGTCAGGTCTTCTCAAACCTAAACAGTTTTTTTAGAGTAGAATTTTCCTTAAATAGGGAAGGTTATCTTAAACTTGAAATTACCAAATTTATGGAAACTACTGCTCATGCTCTATTTTCTACCATGAATCAAGAGATTTCCAAATACTTAAAATTCAAGAACCAAGGCATGTGACAGCCACTTAACTTCTATAAAATAAAAGTTGCTGGTGCTGAAATTTTAAGAATTTCAATGAAATTTACAGACAAAACTTATCAATTTCTAACAAGTGAGATTATGTACAGAGATAACCATAATATTCTGTGCCTCATAACATCATTCTTCTTCCTAGTTTTTGCTGATTTTATAACATAGCTGCAATTTTTTTTCTCATCACAAGGGCAAACTTATACCCCCTTCCCTTCAATCTGAGTGGGCTTGTGACTGCTTCTAACAGAGTAACAGAAGGGATGCCATGTGACTTCAAGGCTAGATCACACTACCATGCAGCAACTTCTGCCTTGTTCACTGGAACACTGAGCCACCACATGAGAACTTTACTGAGGCCACCGTGCTGGAAAGATCACAAGTAGTCTCTCCAGCTGACAAGCTCTAGCCAAGTCCACCCATCTAGTCTTACCCATCAAAGTGCCAGAAATGTGAATGAAGAAGCCACTTGGGAAGTAGATTCTCCAGTATCAACAGTCACTGGCTTTCAGCTCTTCCCAGCCATGGCCATACAGCAACAGACACAAGTCGTCCTTGCTGTGTCCTGTCTGAATTCCCAACTCATAGACTCAATTAACAGAATCAAATGCTTTTTGCTTTATGTCACTATGTTTGGGGTAGTTCCTCAGCAATGCATAACCAGAACATAGATTAGAAATTTAATTGAACAAATGTTAAGTAAGTGTCATTGTTATTGGGCAAATAAATTCAAAAACTAGTAAAGACACGGTCCTGTCCCTAAAGGAATTTCTAACCAAGCAGCAGATTCTAACTTGCAGAGACTATTTAACACATAGAACAGTATCCGGCACAAAGTAGACAGTAAATACTTGCTGAATGAATAAACAGATGAACGATATTATTGACAGTTGAACATTGAATAGTAATACATTTCCATCTGAATGTCAATGTCTTTATTTGACAGAATAAAGATTAGATTGTTTATCATACTTGTTCAACTGTGATATAAAAATCATATTAAATTTTTAATAATTTAACTTTTTATATTTATATACTCAATAATTACTCTTAGCTGTTTACATCAAGCAAATTACAACCTTTTCAAACCAACCACCTTTTCATTGTATCTTTCATGTCACAGGCCTAAGACATTTTGGAAATGATTAAATTGGTAATTCAAATATTAATAAGCACAGCTGGAAAATTAAACTTTCAACTATATGTAACTCCTTAGCCTTTATCAACTTGTAACTGATGTAAAGGATAGTTTGCAATTCCTAAGATTTTACATGATTATCACAAATGGTTTGATAGAAAACATTAGTGATACTTCGACTACATATTAAACTCTTGAATGCATGTTAAAGGAATATTTCTAAAAGTTTGTGAAATTTTTCTATCACTACTTTCAGAGTAAGAAGTAACAGAATTGCAACTTCATTCGGTTCCTCTAATATTACTTAACTAATGTTCATAAGAGTCAGAAAAGAATATTATGCCCTAAAAAGAATAGTTCTTTCGAGAGAAGTTAAGAAGCCTAAAATACTCTTCAGCCATAACTAGTTCTGACCCAAACTAGTATATTATTCAAACTTCTGGTGTCAATTTCTAAGAAGCCTCTGCCATCATGCTCAAATTCTATACCTGCTGGTGACAGAAGATACAGAAAAACAAGGCTATGTTACACGCATTTTCCAAAAGTCTGTCTATCTTACTGTCTCAGTTCCTATATTTAGGCAATACCGCTTAGATTCAAGGACTTTATAAATCTAAATGTTTCTAACATGTTAATAATAGCTTACTCATTTTTGTTCTTTTTCATGTCTTATTTTTAAGGAAGATAGTGAGGCCGGTGCAGTGGCCCATGCTTGTAATCCTAGCACTCTGGGAGGCTGAGGTGGAAGGACTGCTTCAGCTCATGAGTTCGAGACCAGCCTGAACAAAAATTAGATCCCCAATTGTACTAAAAATGAAAAATGAGGCAAGAGGATCACTTGAGCCCAAGAGTCTGAGGATGCTGTGAGCTATGATCCATGGCAAGAGAGTGAAACTGTCTCAAAAAAAAAAAAAAAAAAAAAAGATGGCTAAGAGTGGAACCCCTTTATAACACTGGGAACAGAATCAATGTGTATATTCACATGCATATGAAACTTTGAGTAGAAAACAATTTGTCCTGTGGTATACAGTCAGCATGGTTTATTAAAATAGTAAACAAGAACATTAAAGCTTAAGTCTAACTATACCATTAAGCAGCTTTAAATCTGTGACTCAGTTTCCTTAATTATAAAATGTGAAGATTAGGCTAGGTGTGGTGGCTCACATCTGTAATCTTCTGGGAGACTGAGGCCAGAGGATTGCTTGACCTCAGGAGTTTGAGACCAGCATGAGCAACAGCGAGACCCCCATCTCTACCAAAAATAGAAAAATTAACGGGTGTTATGGTGGATGCCTATAGTCCCAACTACTCAGGAAACTGAGGCAAGAGGATCACTTGAACCCAGGAGTTTGACATTGCTGTGAGCTAAGCTGACACCTTCGTTTATGAACTAGAATGCTAGATAATGTCCTTCAATTCTATAATTTTGTGTAAGTATAAAGGCAAGGTCTTCTATACTAGACTTAACACTATTACACGTAGTATCTAAATCCAATATGATGTACTATGCATTGTTTTTCACAGGAATCAAGATTACTACAGATATATGCTATACAAATGGTTTGCCTTGAAGTTTAGAAATCTATACATTTATTTCTGCCATTTTATGTGCTTCTACAGACATGATATATTTTAACCCTTACCTAACTGTATAAATAATTTTAAAGATCAAGTCTTTTATCAAAATCAAATTATAAAACTCACCAATCAACTAAACTAACCTTTTAAAAACCTTTTAAAAACCTTTTATTGGTAGAACAAAAGTCTTTTTAACTCCTTCTTGTTTAGTCCCTAAAGACAGAATCTTTACAAGACCTTAGCAAATATCACACATATTTATTTCTACCTTGCAACAAAATTATCATTTTTATTGGTTGCAAGATATCCCATTGAGCTTATGTGCTATCATATTTTTAAACCATTCCCTACTTTTAAGTAATGAGATCAACTCCTATTTATCAAATTATGTACAATGTTTAAGTGAACATTATTCACATATAATTTTTCCTTCTTTTGGATTATTTCCTTAGGATAATAAGCTAGATAAAAGGATATTTACATTTATAGTTTTAAAAACAACTTTCCTTGTAAAAAGAATCCATCGTAATATTCTGTTATCCATTTGAATATAACGGTTTCATATTATAGCAACAAAAATATTAATAGGTATAACATACTTCCTCTCTGTAGTTTTTATATTCACATTTTTAATAATAATGTTAAATACTGTCTTGTACAACCTATTTACTATATCTTTTCTGTATATGATTTACCCCACTTATTAGTGCTTTGGTATTTTTTACCAAGTTATGTGTTTGTTTGAACAATCTTTTATTCAAATAATCTTTATAAAACCTTGATTACTTCTCATTCGTATTTTTTGCTTACCTGTTTTTAAGATGTGCCTCCAGATCACAGCGTTGCATTACATCTTGGCACACTGAAGAAAATGGACATAAAACTAACAATTTGTCTAAAAGTTTATGAACTAGAATGCTAGACTTCTTACACAACTTAAAATGAAGTCTTTTCCGGTCCAGTGGGCAGAAATCTTTCTCCTGTAAAAAGTTTCTGAGGCACTTGTAGCAGAATGTGTGTCCACAGGGGGTATCTAGTGGCTGCAATAGAGGCTGAAGGCAAATATGGCAGACTAGGTCATCATCCACTTCATTCTGGTAATTGTATAAGTGGTTTTCTCTCGTCCAATGCTGCTGGCCACATTCAAAACACAAGGGGTTTAAGGAGGAGGAGGAAGTCTGTTCCACAGACACCATCTCATCACTTGTCGTTCCCATTTTGAATCAGCTGAAGCAGTTTCTATATCCTTATATGCTGGCCTTTCCTTTAACAGACAGTGATGTATCTAATCCAAGGTCTGTTTTCTCTAGATAAGCAAAATAAACAAACACAGAAAGTAATTAGTATTGATTGAGATAGGTAAAGAGTATCAATACAGTATATTACTAATTAATTTTTTTAGTAAATACTTAAGGTTCTGATCAGGTAACAAATTAGTCATAAAAATTAAATTAACTAATTTGCTATTTGGCTAGGAAGAATAACTTACACTTCCAAGTTCTTGATGAGAAAAGAACTTATAATTAAAAGCAAAGACACCATATATTATACAGTGTTACATAAGAAACAATAGGTTTGGCTCAGCGCCTGTGGCTCAAATGGCTAAGGCACCAGTCACATACACCTAAGGTGGCGGGTTCAAATCCAGCCCAGGCCCGCCAAACAACAATGACGGCTGCAACCAAAAAATAGCCAGGTGTTGTGGCGGGCGCCTGTGGTCCCAGCTACTTGGGAGGCGGAGGCAGGAGACTCTCTTGAGCCCAGGAGTTGGAGGTTGCTGTGAGCTTTGATGCCACCAGCACTCTACCCAGGGGGACAGCTTGAGGCTCTGTCTCAAAAAAAAAAAAAAAAGAAACAAAACAACAGGTTTATTTTTCTGACTGAAATCTCCAATGACTTCACTGCTTGGTGGTCATTTTAAAGACAATCTACATCATGTACTAAACACAGTAATGCAATCTGAGGTATAGTGTATAATGCATTTTCATTTGTTATCCTAGTCACGGTTCTTTGCTTCTGATTGATTTATGCATTTATAGTACTATACCAAAGATTGTGCCTTTGAAATGTAGTCTCAAGGATAATTCAGAGTCTGTTAATATTATAAAACTGACCTTTGTTAAACACTACAGAAAAAATGCATTTCAAAATATGTATGATTTGAATATTCTCCCTATAACAGATTAAAGATATATTTGTATAACAATATAAATAACATCTGCACTAACCATGAAGTTTTATTCCACTTAAAGATTTTCCACTTACTATTTTATTCCATTTAAAGGAAAAACCAAACAGATATGAAATGTTATAAATTCCACCTCAAATTATTCCACACTTCCACTCAGTCTTGCTTAGAGCAGCAATTTGTGTGAGTGTGTGTGTCCTCCCAAAACAAGACCCTTAAAATAGACTCCTCCTGTGCAGCACAAGCCAAGCAAGGAATGCTCCCCTCCTTCAAGAGTTTCCATCTGAAGCACCAGAAGAAACCAACTCCAAAAGCAGTAGCTCTTTGTGTTTCTTCTACAAATATTTACAGAGCCTCTAGAATATACCAAACATTGAACATGGATAGAGGGGAGGTAGGGAGAGGACAGTTAAGAAAACCCATTATTAAAATTTCCATGTAGTAAGTACGCCAACGAAGTTATGCATAGGATGTTATGTGACTATGGTGAAAGATGAAGAGAACTAGCATCTAATTTAGCTTCGCTTTGTGGCCGGAAATACTTTCAAAAGGGGAAAAACATGAATGGCTGAATTTTGACAGGAAGCATTAGCCAGAGAGAAAAATGGACAAGGGCATCTCAGACAAGGGGAGAGCATTGGCTAAGTCACAGTCAGGTGAAAGTATTCAGGGAATATGAAGCAGGTAAAAACATCTGGAGCACAAAAAGCATACCTGGGCAGGGGGTTTCTAGAACTTAGTGTACTTGCCACAGAATGGGTAAGAGGAACATATGTTAAGGCCACTAGCATTTGTACATATGTCAATAACAAAATTCTCCCTCCTTTGATCACGTATGTGTTTGCTAGCTTATTTACTTAGAGTATTTAATATAAAAACAACATTAATGTTGGGTGGTACCTGTGGCTCAAAGGAGTAGGGTGCCGGCCCCGTATGCCAGAGGTGGCAGGTTCAAATCCAGCCCCGGCCAAAACCCGCAAAAACAAAGAAAAAAATATTAATGTTTTAATAGATTTAACAAGCACTGCCCTGAATGAGAAGAGAGTGGGATAAAATTCAGCTGGGACAGTTAGCTTGAGATTAACTCATGTTTTTAAAACTACCTTATAAAGTAACAATAGTAGCAGCCTATAATCTAAACTCCCATGGGTACCAACATCAAGAGAGCAAACACTTCTTGTATTTTATAATTTATGGAGCTTGTTCTTTACCCTTTGAGCATCATAACTTTGTAAATGTCAGTGCAAGGTATGTGAGATTAAAGAGAAACATCGTGTGTATTGTAGGCAGCCCGACTGGTTCAAACTAGGTATTTCAATACAGAATTCCTACAGATGCTTGCTCCTACTCAGCAAGAAAACTCCTGTCTTCTGCTCTTTTTTGTTCATGATAGTGTTTTCATTTTTCTTTTCCTCAGGAAAATACACTGCAATTCTGGCCTCCCACATAATGACTAAGTATTTATCTTAAGACTATTTTAATCTCTAAATAACTTCAGTTCTTTGATTACTTTCATTTTTATCACAAAATCTTTTCATGAGGAAAATGAGCACGTTCCCATTTAAAATGCCATATAACAACTGCATTAGCTCCACCCCCGAAATACCTCCATGTTACTATCAAACAAACGTTAAATGAAAATTATCATAGATGGATCACTAACATGCTTATAAATATTGCTTAAAGACTTGTGATGGCATATAGCACAATTAAGAGTACAGACCCTGAATCTGATTTGGGAGGTCAAATCCTCACTTGGTCACTTATTAAGCCTTGTTACCTTAAATCCTCTGTGTTTGTTTCCTTCTCAAATGGAAAATGGGGGTAGGAAGAGTGCCTGTCTCAAAGGGTCAAAATAAAGAATAAGTATGGACAGATCTTAAAACGGTGCCTGGCAAACACAGGTGGAATCTAAGTCAGCTATTATTAAAGACAAGGAAACCAAAGGTCAGACAGATTTTACGATCTGCCCAAAGCCATACAGTGTATAATGACTTAGTAAGAGAGAAGGAAGATAAACTCAGCTCTTTCTTGCTTCAAAATAAACCAGTAGGAAATTAAGTGATTACAGGAAAGAGGAAAGGTGTTTCATAAAAGCTTCAGTGTGCGAGCTTTCCAAGGACAAAGGCAGCCTGGCTCCACTCTCCAAAGCCCAATCTTACCCCTCTGCTCCCAGTCCAGGTGGATCTTTTCACTTCAGCCTTGTGTGCACATCTGCTGTACCACCTTACACTACCTCTTACACCTGGGTCCCTTGGCAAGTTTTGGTGACTACAACTACGTCTATGTGTAAGATATACTCATGTTTATACATAATTTTGATTTCAGATTTTATTTGAGCATACTTTGTAGTATTAAAATATAAGTTAAATAAATGTCTCTAACATTTCCCAAAATATAAAGTGTAGCATAATATGTACATTTACAAAATGCATAATTTATGTAAAAATATTCCAGGAATAGTATGGAGAAGGAAGCTATTAAATTGGCCAGGATTATAACAAGACATTTCTAATAGTATCTTGAAAAATAGCCAGTGCAATGGGAAGGGAGTTATGAGGCATTATTTACCATCTAATTCCAATTATAATTAACATGATTGCTCTTCCTGGTTTATGGGATAAGCATATCCTGGCACATTACAAAGACTCTCTGAACTATGGTGTTTCACTGCTAATTTGCATAATGCAAAATTATATATCATTCAGGTAATTTCTCTTGATGTTACTCTCGACTCACATTTAAAGGGTCCTCACTGGCCCTAACCTAAGAGATCCACACCAGGGAAAAAGATGATGAGCCATGGTTACTACCAAGGCATAGTTAGACAGGAAACATCTGTGGTTCCTTTGACTCAATGATGCCAAGAGTCTAAGAATACCACCACCACCACTCCCCCATCATTTCCTCCTGGCCCACTCCTACTCACTCCCTGGTCTCAGCTCAAACTGCCTCCTCTGTCCAGTCACACTGGCCGCCTCCTACTTCTGGGTGTGCTTCCCTTCCCTTCTCTCCTGCTGTTGGTCTTCATGCCCACCTTCCAATTACTGTATCAAATTGTTTGCTCATCTGTCTCCACTCAGTATTTTTTTTTACCTTTTGTGTTCCCACATCTCAAGACATACTATGCACTTAAAACAAAGTAAATTAAAGAAATTGTTTTCAGGTTCATACATAAGCCTAAAATGAAAGAGTCCTGAAGGGCACTGCTATACAAACATATAGGAGAAAATCTTGTACATCGGTGGCACTGCAAAGCAATCAACATGTGACATGGCACTGTAATTTACAAATGAACAAAGAGTAAGATATCACTCCCTTTACAAAAGGCTGAGAAAAAAGTCTCCTTTGATGCTCTCAACACAAGAAATTTTCTTATTGTATATGTCACATTATCAGCTTTGATAAATGCCTTTGTATGAAGCAGTGGTTGTCACATATTTTTGACCTCAGAATCCCTTTATCCACTCTGGACAAGTCTGGCAGTTTCTTAAAAAACTAACACCCAGGCAGCACCTGTGGCTCAAAGGAGTAGGGCACTGGCCCCATATACAGGAGGTAGTGGGTTCAAACCTGGCCCTGGCCAAAAACTACAAAAAACAAAAAACAAAAAACAACCTAACACCTAATACCCACTACCATATGACCCAGTAACTATACTCCTGGACATTTATTCCAGAGAAGTAAAAAAAAAAAAAAATTCACACATAAATCTCTGTGTGAATGTTTATAGCAACCTTACTTGTAACAGCCAGAAACTGGACACGACCCAGATGTCCTTGAATGAGTAAATGGTTAAACAAACTGCGGTAAATTCATACCATGAAATACTACTCAGCAATAAAAAGGAATGAACTATGATACACACAACAACTTTGATGAATGTCCAGAAAATTACGTGAGTGACAAGAGCCAATCCTAAAAGGTTGCATACTGTATTTATATACATTATGCCACTTATATACCATTCTTGAAGTAACAAAATTGTAGAAATGGATTAGTGGCTTCCAAGGACCAAGGAAAGGCTGGGAGTGGATAAAAGGGTGACATGAGGGGCCTTTGTGAAGGAAATGTTCTGTACCAGGAATGTCCAATCTTTTTTCTTTTCTTTTTTTTTTTTT
>NW_003852515.1:4919945-4926333 GCF_000181295.1 Otolemur garnettii | reverse complement strand
TCCTGCCTCCGCCTCCCAAGTAGCTGGGACCACAGGCGCCCGCCACAACGCCCGGCTATTTTTTGGTTGCAGCCGTCATTGTTGTTTGGCAGGTCGGGGCTGGGGATTCGAACCCGCCACCTTAGGTGTACGTGGCTGCACATTGGAAGAAGAGTTGTCTTGGGCTGCACATTAAATACACAAACACTAACAAAAGCTGAAGAGCACAAGAAAAGGTCCGTGCGTACTGTGTGCAATATCTGACACCCCAGATAAGCAAAACAGTCCTCCATCCCTATGCAGCCCATGGGCCACAGATTGGACATTCCTGTTACCTTGACTGTATCAGTGTCAATGTCCTGGTAGTGATACTGCTGTATAGTTTTGCAAGCTTTACCATGGGCGAAACAAGCAAAGGGAACATAGGATTTCTCTGTATTATTTCTTCTTATAACTGCATGTGAATCTACAATTATCTCAAAATAAAAAGTTTAATTAAAAATTATTGAAGATTCCCAAACAGCTTTTGTTTATATCTGTCCATATTTATTGTACTAGTAATTAAAAATTTAAATATTCATTTGTTAATAAATAAACCCATTAGGTTAACATTTTTATGAAAAATAACTTTTCTTTTTTTCAAAATAAAAAACATAGAAGAGAGGTATTACTTTACATTTTTGTAAATCTGGAGTCTCATATCTGTATCTATTTTCAATCTGCCAAGAGATCACACATGAGTTCTGGAAAATTCTACCAGACTGAAATAAGAGTGAAAATGAGAGTGAGAAAAGCACTATGACAACAGTTTGACCTGTGGACTCACTGACAGAGAACGGAGTGAACGGCCTTCTGGGAAGGAAAACCCCTGAACATGGCAAAATGTAGGGACTGAGGCCTGTTGTATAAACTGTCATTCCTGGAACAAATTTCTTTGCCCAAGGCCTTTCCCACTGCAAGAAGTATGTATGAATATTTAGCTATACAGAAATATTTAGCATATCGTATGGGAGATTTACATAAACTCTGTTCTCAAATGAATAAACACCCATTTCCTACTACATACAGTTAGGAACACTATCAAATATTAATTCCCCACAACTCCTCATTTATAATTCTCTGGTTTTTCCAAACAAAACTGTAGTTCAGGGAATTTAGCTTTTTGTCTCCTACCCCTCTTTAACAATATTTGAAAAACTATTTTAGACTTATTTCTACAATTTCGTTACTTCAAGACTGGTATATAAATGGCACCAAGCTTATAGCCTTGGCTTCCTGTCTATAAACTCTTCGCTTTGCTTAAATAGTAATTAATTTCTCTCTCTCTCTTACATACACACAGTTCAAACCTAACTCTAAAACACTTATGACTCTATACCTTTTCATATACAATATTTACTGATATGTCATACTTACCTTTCTATCCCAGTATCCATTAGTTTTTCTTTTTTTCTTTTTTATTTTTTGAGACAGAGCCTCAAGCTGTTGCCCTGGGTAGACTGCTGTGGCATCACAGCTCACAGCAACCTCTAACTCCTGGGCTTAAGGATTCTCTTGCCTCAGCCTCCTAACAATCTCTTAAATATTCTATAGAAAGGAAGTCAACTTACAGCTAGAAGAGAATTTACAAATTTCAAATTTCCTTCTACCTTTAGTTTTTCTAATTTTGAATCACTAAGCTATGATGAAAAGCTTTTTATAATGCAAAGGATAAAGGCAAAAATCAAATTGGAGCACCTGCCCAATTCCTACATTCAAATCATACTGAAGTTATACTTTTTGTTTTTCTTACCAAGTTAGGATTTAGAAATTATACTTTTAAAACAGAATTCTGCAGCACAATTTATAATTACAAAGATATGGAATCAACCTAAGCGCCCATCAATTGACAAGTGGATAAGAAAATGTGGTATGTATATAACATGGACTACTACTCTGCCAGAAAAAAGAATGAAATAATGTCTTTTGCAACAACTTGGTTGGAACCAGAGACCTTTACTCTAAGTAAAATATCCTAGGAATGGAAAAAATAGATACCACATGTTCTTACTTATAAGTGGGAGCTGGGATATATATGGTCATAAATTGCTGTAATGGACATTGCAAGCTAAGAAGGGGGAGGACAGCAGGGGGTTAAGGCATTAAAATCTACCTATTAAGTACAATGTACACTATTTTGGTGATGGGTACACTGAAAGCTCTAACCTCAGCATTATACAATTCATCCACATAACAAGAAAAAAAACTGTATCCCCTAAATTTATTGAAATCTAAAACATCCCAAATTTATATAAAACCATTTCAAAACAGAAATACACTAAATAACATGCTAAGCATTTTTACTAAATATCCAGACACACTTCTGTCAGTAAGACCTCTGTTCAAAGAAATGTTCTCCAGGAAAACAGACTCTCCCAGCACCTCCAGCACGTGGGCTCTTCAAAACAGCACTCCTCATCAGCAGCTGAGCCAGGGCAATTTCTAACATCTTGCAGAATGTCCCAGATTTACAAGTGTCACATAATACATAAGGCATGATGGGTAGGGTGTGAGAAGAGCTACAGTTTTCATTGGTTTGATTTTACTGCATGTGATATAATTTAAATGGTTCTATGCATTACATGCAAAGGCAAAGGTTCTGATTTTCATCAAATAATCTTCTATTTTCTTCTACAGAATGAATGTTTTCAAAGGTTTAACTTCTTTCAAGGTAAATTCTAGAAAACACCTACTTTCAAGTGATTGGCAAATTCTTATTTTCAAGGTCTTTCCAACCTCTAATTTCTATAGTTTGAATCACAATTATCCAAAAGAGTGAAAGTCATCCAAAGAGCACTGATTTGGAGTTAGGGACTTGGGTTCAAAATCTGGCCCTACCTCTCACTAGGAATAGGATGTAATAATATGACCTACTACTAAAACATCTACAAATCTTAATTCCCTCACGTGTAAAACAGAAATGGCATCTTGTTTATGGCACAGGATTACTCCAGAAAAAAATATTTTATGAGCCACAGAGCACTGTACTATTCGTTTATCACAAGTTATTGTAAATAATAAACTGGACTGCTGGGAGCCCACATTCTTCCACTAGACTAGTAAACAGGAGGGCTGGATCAGATTCTCAGCCCTGCAACTAATAAATAACCTAGGCCACACAGCATCCCTTCTCCTTTCAAGCCCTTTCAATCTTTACCTGGAAATGAGTGAGCCACACTAGATCAACTCCAAAGTTAAAGATCGCACATTTTATCACTCTAGAAATGAGCTTTGAGTACACATGCCTTTTATTTTTTACCTAAGAGAGAACAAACATTATTTTATCCAGTATTGTTTACTATAAAAATGATCTAAATCTAAAGGCTGTCAGGGAGGTTTTGTGTGAGGATTTCTTTTTTTGTTTGTTTGTACACTATTTAGTACACTTTAAATATCCTGACCTGAAATTTTCTATTTTCATAGGCCAGGTGTATACATATAGATAGATATATACATACAATAGTAGCATGTATACATAATCAAACCCTTTTGTATTTTATTATGTATACATATAGATGTATACATACAATAGTAGCATGAGATACGTAATCAAACACTTCTGTATTTTATTATGGTAGTATGACATAATATACTCAATGTTAGACAAAAATAATTTCCTCCACTGGTTCCCAGATAAATGCTATCTATCTTAAGAACTGGTTGGTTGGTAAGCACAGGTAATTGTTGGTAGCATAGACAGTTTTAGACAGCAGACTTTGTACAAGGTCAACCTTGTATTTTTGCATTAAAACACACCTAAAGTTGCAGAAGAACAAACTTTTCAGTCTTATTTCCCTCAATAAATGCAAAGGAATCAGTAAGATGCTGCTATTATGTGATCAAACCTTTTCAATAAAATAAATGATATGGAACTAAATCACAGGAAAGGTTTTACAGTGGTTTTACTAATAAATAAGATATCCAGATGTCATCATCTTAACCATGGGCAAGATACAAGAAATTTAACTGCTGCAGCTTTTACAGCTAATCAGTAACACCAATAATTAGGAAAATCAGACTTTATTTAAGACAATCAGTTAGTTCCAGTTATAACTTCACATACATGTATACCTCAGACATAAATGACCAGATTGGCTTGGCACCTGTAACACATTGGTTAGGGCGGCAGCCACATATACCAGGGGTGGCAGGTTGGAACCCGGCCTGGGCCTGCTAAACAACAATGACAACTACAACAAAAAAATAGCTGGGTATTGTGGGGGGTGCCTATAGTCCTAGCTACTTGGGAAGCTGAAGTAAGAGAATCGCTTAAGCCCAAGAGTTTGAGGTTGCTGTGAGCTGTGACACGCCAGCATGCTACTGAGGGCGACAAAGTTAGACTCAAAAAAAAAAAAAAAAAAAGAAAGAAATAAAATAAGTTACCAGATCAAGAATGACTTTGGACCAGATCTCAAAGGACCATCACTGAATGGACCAGATGTTTGTGCTTTCTCAAGGCAAGTCTGAAGAGACTTCTTGTCTTGGTATTTAACCAGAATGATTTCCATGGGCTGTTAAGAGGGTCTTTCAATTTATTACAATTGTTTAAATTATACAGTAGAACCTCTGTAAGTTGACCACCCAAGGGCCTGTAAAGAACTGGTCAGCATACAGAGGTGGTCAACAGAAGGAACTAGGCCTACTGTACTGATATGTACATGTGATGCAGGTCCAGTCTGTGAAGATTAGGTTAACTTAAGGAGGTGGTCAATGTAGGGCACTGGTTAACTATGAAGGTTCTACTGTAGTTCTAATACCGAAAAAAAGTAAATGAAAATATCATATTGTAACTCACGATTCAGATTCAGATATATCACAAATAAAATGACCATTATAAATATAAATATCTGCCATAAAACTGGAAATAAAACATTGGTACGGTAAAGACAGAAATAAAAAGAGGCTCTCCTATGTGAAGTCACTAGAGTGACCAACAATGAACTCTAAATTATATTAGTCTCCCATGTTTCAGAAACTGCTTCAAACAAAATCCTAGGTTTTACACATTTGCATGTTACTACCTACATTTTTGCCATCTCCACTAAGGAACTTTCACAAATAAAACATATTCAAAAGCAAGCTAATTACCTTTTCCCCTAGCTTTTAAACCTAACCTCCCATTCTCTCTCCTGTCTGTCCATCTGTCTGACTATCCACCCAGGATTTACTATCTCCTATGTGCCAGACACTACTGTTGTAGGGGTGGAATTCAACACTGGACAAAGAAAAAATCCCCGCCCTGTCAAGTTTATATTTGGGTGGGTGTGGGGGCGGCACAGCAGGAAAGGAGAGCACAGACAATATAAAAGACAAGGAAATAAAATATGCATATCTCAGATACTGAAAAGCAATACAGAGGAAAAGGAAAGCAAGGTAGGGAAGACAAACTACCGGGAGGGCAGCTATTTTAAACAGGGTGATCAAGAAAGAAGTCCCTGGGTGGCGCCTGTGGCTCAGTGGGCAGGTGCAGGCCCCATATACTGAGGGTGGCGGGTTTGAACCTGACCCTGGCCAGCTAAAATAGCAGTGCAAGTCCAACAAAAACAGCCAGGCGTTGTGGTAGGCGCCTGTAGTCCCAGCAACTCAGGAGGGTGAGGCAAGAGAATCGCACTAGTCCAAGAGCTCGAGGTTGCTGTCAGTTGTAACTCCATGGCACTCTACGGAGGGCAACAAAGTGAGACTCTGTCTCTTAAAAAAAAAGAAGAAGAAGAAAGAAAGAAGTCACTGAGAAGGTGGCATCTGAATTAAAATCAAAAAGAAATGAATGCAGGTATGTGATGTAAAAATGTTTGTTATAAGCAAATAAAACAGAAGTATAAAGGCCCTACAAGTGAGCATGTTCCTGGAGTGTTCAATGAGTAGTAAGGAGACCAGTGTGGAGGAAACAGGCAAAAAACAGAGAGAAGAAAAGAGATCAGAACCATAACTAGGGGTAACTAAATTTTGCAGAGCCTGCTTTTACCTGTGAGTAAAAGTTTTAACACATCTTTCTGACTGCTGTGTTGATAATAATCTAAAGGGGTCAGGGCAGAAGCAATTAGAAACCTAGTAAAATATTTCAAGCAAGAGATGATGGTAGACTGAAACAAAATGGACATAGTTGAGAAAAGGTGAAAGTACTAAATTATAGGCTCGGAGCCTGTGGCTCAAGCAGCTAAGGAGCCAGCCACATATACCTGAGCTGGCAGGTTCGAATCCAGCCTGAGCCCGCCAAACAACAATGATGGCTTCAGCCAAAAAATAGCTAGGCGTTGTGGCGGGCACCTGTAGTCACAAAGGCAGGAGACTCGCTTGAGCCCAGGAGTTGGAGGTTGCTATGAGCTGTGATGCCACAGCACTCTACCCAGGGTGACAGCTTGAGGCTCTGTCT
>NW_003852515.1:4906832-4919925 GCF_000181295.1 Otolemur garnettii | reverse complement strand
CAGCCAAAAAATAGCTAGGCGTTGTGGCGGGCACCTGTAGTCACAAAGGCAGGAGACTCGCTTGAGCCCAGGAGTTGGAGGTTGCTATGAGCTGTAATGCCACGGCACTCTACCCAGGGGGACAGCTTGAGGCAAAAAAAAAAAAAAAAAAAAAAAAGTAAGTACTAAATTATAGAAGTATCTTTTGATGGTAGAACCAATATGGTTTGCTGATGAATAAAATGTGTTGAGAAGTCAACCAAGATTTTTGGTCTGAGCCACTGGAGAAACCAGATAAAGAAAGTGTTTCAAGGAGGAGGGAATAATCCAACTGTGTCAAATCCTGCAAGCAAGTAAAGTAAGATTAGGACTGAGAATTAAGCACTGGATTTAGCAACGTGGAATACACTGGTGACCTTGATACAGAGTTTTGATGGAGTGGTGAAAGCAAAAAGCTTCAGAATGAGCTCAAGAGAGAATGAGAAAGGTTACAGACAAATCCTTCGGAAATCTGTCTTACGGAGTGGGGAATGCTGCATTCTGGGAGAACTGAGACTGTCAGAGGGGGCAGCATTCCACCCCCACCCAACTCTTCAGTGGCTTAAGATATCACTCTGGTTCTGATTTCTTCTCTTCCACTCTTTTCACATTTAATTAGTTCCTTTAGATAAACTCCAAAAAGGTTAAATTGTTAGACCAAAGTGAAATGAAGTCTTCTGATTTACCTTACAAAACTGCCCTGCAGGAAATGGCAGATTTTTTTTTTTTTTTGAGACAGAGTCTTCTTGTTAGCTTAGCTCATAGCAACATCAAACTCCTAGGTTCAAGTGATTCTCAACATGTAAGTGTGCTTACTTTCACCAAATTGTTCTAAGCTTGGTTAATTTTATTTCTTTTAATATGTATAAATCTTAAAGTTGAAAAGTAATGCTTCATTTTTCTTTTAATATATATCTTTTTCATTCTAGGTAAATTAAACATACCATCCTAATTTCTCTTGTAAAGTGCCTCTTTAAATCCTTGGCCTCATTTTCTTTTCTATTGAATTCTAGTGTTCTTATCAACTGATCTGAACTCAGTATGTTAAGATAACAAACCTTTATCACATTATTAGACTTATTCTTTCCAAGTGTCCTGTTTGCTTTTTAATTGTCTACTGGCATAAAGCAGCTGTGGATTTTCGTGTAGTTGAGCCCATTCATTTTCCCCTTTCAGAGTTCTTCCACTACTCAAAGCCTCTTTCTTAGAGAGAAAGATTGGTCTCTATTTTCTTCATTTGCAGTTTTGTAAAAAATGTGATTGTCGCTCTATTCTGATTGGTATGCACTATGAGAAAAGATCTAACCTTTTCTCCCTGTAGATAAAGTATATTTGACTCACACTTGTGTTCAAAAATCATGTCTTATTTCCCTGTAAATGATCCTCTTCCTCATAGCACTTCTATACTCCCAGTATCCTGTAACTTGAACCAGAGAATTCTTGTTTGTTTGTTTTTTAAAGTCCTGCCTCATTATGCAAACCAAGTTGCCAAGTTCCTACTGATTCTACCTCCAGAACATGTACTATATCCCCTTCCCTCTCTGCCCACAATTCCTTCCATGTTAGGCCTGAAGTATTTGTTGCATTTGCTCTTTTAGCAAACTCAAAATTTTCCAGTCTCCCCCCCACCCTTCTACCCATCCTTCATAACACTAGTGTCCAAAACCCAGTGATAGCATTTTCCCTTCTATAGTCCTCAACGGCTTCCACAAAATTAAAACCAAATTCTTTAACCTGGCACTCAAATCCCTCTAGAGCCAGCTCCTCAGTTGCCTGACACATTCTTCACTTCCCAGGCTTTGGCTGCATTAAACCACTTACAACTTCCTGGTCTCAGCATGCTGTTCCCGCCACCTGAAATGTCCTTTCCTACCGTGGTGATATCACAAACTCCCATCTATTTAATGGCTAGCTCTAGCGAACCCTCTGCTGCAAAGCCCTTCCTGATCCACCCAAACATAACACGAGTCTCTTCTACTACCACTTTATCATTGCAGTTATTATGCACCTCACTGCCATGGCTGGCAATCACTTGTTTATATGTGTCTTCCCTATCGACCAGGCGTCCTCAAACTACAGCCCACGGGCCACATGGAGCCCGTCTAGGACATTTATCTGGCCCACCGGGTGTTTTTGCCGCCGCCTCGACCCAGGACCCGTAGTCTGGCCCTCCAATGGTCTGAAGTACAGTGAACTGGCCCCCTGTTTATAAAGTTTGAGGACCCCTGCTACAGACTGTCCCTAAAGGGACAGAAACCAAATCTTACGTTACTCATGCTATAAGCCTAGCATCTTTAGCAGGCCTGACACAAAGATGTGGTTAGAAAGAAATCTGAGGAATGAAAGAGTAATCAATGAACAAATGAAGTCTTCAACTTTTACTGCAATACTACTAATTTTGTCTCCGGAATTTTTATTCCCACAGTCTTCTGCTCTAATTCAGGTTTGTTTCTGTTACTTCCTTGATTATCTCCTAATTGCTTCCAGTTTCATCTCTTCTTCACAAATGGTGATCTCTTTAACAACTATGATTCTATCATTTCTCCCCTGCTCCCCCCTCCAAAAAAACCCCCTAAAACATATTTATAGGGGAAAGGCTAGGCATCAAACGGGACATATCTGTCTCTGTTTTTATGCTTCCCCTCAAGCCCCTGACCCTGTGCTCTGGATAGCCAGATGTCACTACAAACCATTCAACCCCTCTGTTCCCAGTGACTGTCAGTTTCTCTACCTGGATCTCCTCTCTTCTTGTCTACACTGCCCCGTACCCCACCTCTACACACACACATTTCCTTACTCTTCCCATCACTTTCTCCAAGTCTCTTTTGTACTATGCATACTTTATTATGCATACCTGGTCTTGCTCTGTCACCAAGGCTGAAGTGAAGTGGTGAGATCATAGTTTTGTACAACCTCAAACTCCTGGGCTCAAGCAATCCTTACTTTAGTCTCTTAAGTAGGACCTACAGACACACACCATATCCACCTAATATATATGCAAATATCAGTCTATTTTATCATTTACTACCATAAAATATGCACGTCTGCTATAAAAGGTTAAAGTTTATCAAAACTTACACAAACAGACCATACATGGCCTCATTTACAAAGAGAAATTGTAAACATAAAGATGCAGTATTAAATCGTAACTGCATGAAGTTAACTGTAGTATATACTGTACTGGTATAATAACTCTTGTAGCTATTATGATATGCTCCAGTGTTCTATCTGTTTAATATGCCATGTGATGCTGATCACCACCATGTGAGCAGTTCATCTCTCCACTAAATGGTGTGTCACAGTAAAAAGTGATCTCTCACTGTTCTCAGGCATTTTGTACAGTATTATAAACCTTGATTAATGCCATGGAGCCCATACAATGTGCCACAAGTGATGGTGAAAGTGTTCCCAAGAAGCAAAGTTATGACATTACAAGAAAAAGTTGAGTCACTTGGTATGTACTACAGATTGGGATCTGTAGCTATGGTTGCCCATCATTTCAAGATCAATAAATCCAGCCTAGCATAAGGACCATTGTAAAACATGAAAAGGAAATTCATGAAGCCATCACCACAGCTACACCAGCAGACTTCAAAACCTTGCACTTCTTTTGAAACAAACTTCTTATCTTATACTGAAAATGCACCTTTTATGTGGGTTCAGGATTGCTATAAGAAAGGCATACCTATAGACTAATATGATCTGAGGAACAGCTAAGTCATTATGTGCCCACTTTAAAGAAAAAGGAGGGTGAAGGATCTAAGCTAGAGAATTAATGCCAGCAAAGGAAAGTTTGATAATTTTAGAAAGAGGTTTAGCTTAAAAAATGTCAAGATAACAGGAGAAGCAGCTTCTGCCAACCAAGAGGCAGAAGACAAGTTCCTGGGTGCCATTAAGAAAATCATTGAGGAGAAAGAAGATCTGCTTGAATAGGTTTTTAATGTGGACAAAAGTGCCCTAATCAGGAAAAATAAAAAATGCTGTAAAAGACATTAGTAGAGAAGAGAAACAAGCACCAAGTTCAAGGCAAGAAGGGGCAGACAGGCTAGGCAAGTAGCAGTGGCTAATGCTTGAAATTAGCACTCTGGGAGGCCAAGGCAGGTTTTATCTCTTGAGCTTATGAGTTCAAGACCAGCCTAAGCAAGAGCAAGACTGTCTATACTAAGAAGAAAAAATTAGCTGGGCATTGTGGTGGGCACCTGTAGTCCCAACTATTTAGGAAGCTGAGGCAGGAGGATTGCTTGAATCCAGAAGTTGAAGGTTGCTGTGAGCTGGGCTGACACCACGGCACTCTACCTAGGGTAACAGAGTGAAATTCTGTCTCAAAGTGGGGGAGGGGACAGACTAACTCTACTGTTCTGTGCAAATGCAGTCAAGTTTATGATCAGGATTGCCCTTATCTATAAAGCTGCTAATCTCCAAGCCTTAAAGGGAAAAGATAAACACCTGTTTCCAGTCTTTTGGTTATATAACAAGAAGGCCTGAACAAGAACATTTTTTATAGGTTAGTTCTACTGATGTTTTGCCCCTGGAGTCAGTACCCTGCCAGTAAAGGACTGCCTCTTATAGTTCTTTTACCCCTGGTCACCTAGAACTCCATGAGTTCGAAACTGAGGGGGTTGTCAAAGGGGGTCTACTTGCCTCCAAATACATTTCTAATTCAGCCTCTAGACTGGAATCATAGGGATCTTTACAGATGATTATGGTACTCTATGGAAAGGATAGTCAACTATGGGAGATAATTCCAGTAGAGAAAACACCATGAAAGTTTATAAGGATTATACCACTTAAGATGCCTTAGTTGTTACAGAAAAGGCCACGAAAGCCATCAAGTCTAAAACAATTCCTGCTAGAGAAAACTGTGTCCAGACGTCGTGCATGGTTTCACAGGATTTATGACAGAGTCTTCATGCATGGTTTCACAGGATTTATGACAGAGTCAATCAAGGAAATCATGAAAGAGATCGTGAATATGGCAAACAAAGGTAGGGGGCGAAGGGTTGGTTTCAAGATATGGATCTTGAAGAAATTTAAGAACAGAAACCACACCTGAGGAATTAACAGAAGAGGGCTTGAATGAGATGAGTGCTTCTGAGCCAGTGCAGAGGAAGATGACATAGAAGCAGTGCCAGAAAATGAACTGACATTAGACAATCTGGCAGAGTTCAAATATTCAAGACTGCTTCTGCCTTCTTTTATGACGTGGACCCTTCTAGCATGTGGACACTGAAACTAAAGCAAACAGAAGAAAGATTGGCACAGTATATAAACAGATTTAGAAAAATGAAATTCTAATATATTTCCATTCATTACTCAGGGTGTGCCCGTCTCCCCTGACTCCCCTTTCCTCCTCCTCCACCTCTTCTGCCTCTGCCACCCAGATCAACTCCCCTTCTTCCTCCTCCTTCTAAGCCTACTTGAGCTGAGGACGATGATGAAGACAGACCATTTTGTGATGATCCACTTCCACTCACTGAAAGTAAATGTATTTTCTCTTCCTTAATGTTTTCTTAATAACATTTCTCTAGCTTACTTTACTGTAAGAATTTAGGCCAATGACCCACAATTAACTGGCTCTCTCACCACAATCCCCATATTTCACATTATTTTGTCTAACTGCTCCTATAACAATAAATAAATAAGTAAATAAATATGTAACTATCAAATAGAGCTTCTGTTAAGCATAGGAAAACTCGTTTTTCAAATGTAAAGGTGTTAAAATAGTGGCGGCCTATTTTATTCCAAGTTATGTAATTCTACCCATAACAAAAATAAGGAGATTTCCAGCTTATGAGAAATTTAAGTTTTTTTCAAAATATTACCTCAGGGCATTGTTTCTGAATGTATCTAACATTTCATTGCCATTAATACTATATTGTAGTCAATTAAAATGCATCCAACAAATATTTATTGAGTGCCTACTATGTGCTAGGCTCTGTCCCAGGCCAAAAAAACAACGAGTGCCTACCCAGAATTCTATAATTTAAACAGATTTCAACCTCACTTTCAACCAGTATATTTCATTATAGTTTAAGAGACCTAAAAGGTTTGATCAAAATTGGAAAAAACAAAACAAAGTGTAGCTCTATCTGTGGTTCATTATAGACAAAACATTTCCAATATCCGCTCTCTTCATTTTAACTCATTTCATTAGAAGGTAGAAAGCAGATAGATGTACAAGTACCTATAAAAAAGCAAGCAAACAAAAACTTCTGGCGTAGAGAACAATCCTAAAGATTTGAGAAATCTACTATACTATAAAAGTAAATAGTTTCAATTAAATATGACATATAATTGTTTTACTTAGAAAGCGTGTGGATGCCTTTTAATCTATGTAATCAGAAAAGTGCCCGGAGTTTACAGATGCCTCGTTTATCACTGCGGGCTTTCTAGCAAAGCTAAGTCACCTTTATTCCTGAGACAAATTCTAACAGAAAAGGTAGTAAAAAGGAAAGGATCTCATGGAGGTACGTGACACTTACAAACAGGGCCAGTCCTGGGTTAATTCTATCTCATGAATTTTATTTTCTTAATCTTTTCTCTCCTTTTCCATATCCTTTCCGTCCTCCATTTTAATAGTACATTTTCTTCTTTTACTCATCTTTCTTTCCTTTCTCTAGCAAAATCTCTAAGAAAACAAATCTTAGTCAAGAGATCTACAAGAGACTTATGAAAATTGTATTAAGAACATCTGTATATGACAGGAGACAAAGCTAAACGTTAAAGGAATAAATCTTTAACTAAAAACTCTGCCAAGGAAATATATTTGAATGAAGCCAACTTAAGGAGACTTTCTCAGTGTATCCCCAATGTCATACCACATAGACAGAGGCTTCCATGTAACAGACAGGGCCTTCTATATCCACATGTAAGTCCCCAACAGAGAGTGATTCTTTGAAGGTTACCTTCCTCTGCTGAACATAGACAATTTCCCCTCAAAAATAGTGTTTCTATCAGCCTCCCTGTGTTTAATTGTCTCAATCATAAACTTCTTTATCTTTTATTAGATGACTGCTAGAGGAAAAAAATCTCTAAGTCCTGTGATTATTAAAAATCAACCTTTCTGTTTACAGACAGCAAGCATCACTTAACCCACATCTTCCCAATTTCCTAATTTAAAAGATGCTCAATCAGGTCAATACTTTTGAGAAAGATGGCAGCTTATAAGCATTGCTCTGATACACAGGGGAGGCAGGCATTGTGGAACAAAAGGGAAAAAACTGATGCTTTGATAGTATGGGGGAAAAGTAATTTTTTTAAAACCCTCACATGGACATATAAAGTAATTTCTATTGCAGTAATTTAGAAAAGTTTCCTTGAGGAATGCAGTGACTGAGAAACCACAGGGGGACTATTAATGGGCAGTTATGGGGGCAACAAGAGCTTTAAAAATGTAAATTATTTTGGGAACATTTGAGCACCATGTGGGGGTGTCAGCATCTGAGGGGGTAGATGGCAGAGAGAGAGTCTGAGGGCTGGACTGAGTAGGTTGAGAAATGATGTGACTAGATCTACATGTCAGGGTATGGCATGGGTAAGGGCGGGGGTTACAGGAATAATGAAATAAAACAAACAGGAAGTTACTGGAATGATAATGAGAAGCTTGAACTCAGGTAATGACTAGAACAGTCAGAGGAACGGATTTGAACATTTTAGGATATAAAAATTTTAAAGAAAAAGTGACGGAGAAGGCGGTAGCATACCAAAACCAGCACATGTATATCAATGAAAAAAGAACTACACTCAGACTTTCCTTGTTATTCCCCATAAAAATATAACTACATTCCCTATAATCCAAGAGCTATTTCTCATAAACATATACATGAGAATTTCCTGGCAACTTCAAAAAGACAAAATTTAATAGTCCTTTTATTATTTTACTCTGTAAATGGGCTGAGCTAGATGTTCAGTAAAGCTTCTTCCAGCTCATGAATTCCAGCACATCCCTTCTAGAAGGTGGAGGAAATGTCTCACCATTGTTTAACAAAAAGGACAGGACAGACAACCACATGGTCAACACCTATGGTCCATATCTGGCTGAAATATTAATGCCCAGTTACCTAAAGAAAAACACATTGTAGCCAGAGAACAGCTGGTTTAAAGACAAGAACATGGGAGGACGACAGATTAGGATTTTTATTGTTAGATAAAAGGGTACTCCTGATGTCATAAAGTTACATACAGGAATGGATTTGGCAGATTATAACAGCTAACCTTTATTGAGTGATTATTATGTGTCATGCATGGTATTAATTGAAATAGAGACATAACAGATTTAATCCTCATAATAACCAAGTTGAACAGTATTCTCACCTTCCTCCCCATCTTAAAAATGGGGAAACTGAGAGTGATTAAGTAACTTGTCCAAGAACCAAAGCTTGTAATTGATACATGATTCATATCAGGCAGTCTGATTCTAGACCTATAATTTCTAAAGTGTATCTACTTAAGTACATAATATATAGTAAACATGTACTAGATAAAAACTACAAGCCCACACAAAAGAAAAACATAAGTATGTTTTTCTAGCCAGGGAAAGGGGAAGAGTGTGGGGGTGGGGGGTGGAGGGGGGCGTCGGGTGGTGGTGGTGATTGGTCGGTTCTCACCTAATGTGCACAAAGTGAGGGTGTTCAGCACACCCCCTGGGTGAAGGGCTCAACTCAACTTGAACTTTACCTTAGAAATGAAAACAATGTAACCTAAACATTTGTACTCTCACATCAATCTGAAATTAAAATATATATGTATGAGGAAATTCTTCATTTTCTGTTATCAGCATCAGGGAGGCTAATTTCTAGAAGAAAACACATATTACAATTTAATAAGGGCCAAAATATTAGATGAACCTCATTTCTTAGTCTCACAAAAATTTTGTATTTTCATTTCTTCTATTGCCTTCAAAATTGGCATTACTTTCTATATCTATAAAGTTCAAATAATTTTGTGCTTCTATGTTAAGATACCAAGATCAATTTGAATGAACATAAAACTTGAATAGTACCTCAAATTTTGAACTGCCAGGCTCAGCACCTGTGGCTCAAGTGGCTAAGGCACCAGCCACGTACACCCAAGGTGGCGGGTTTGAATCCAGTCTGGGCCCGCCAAACAACAACGACGGCTGCAACCAAAAAATAGCCGGGCGTTGTGGCAGGAGCCTGTGGTCCCAGCTACTTGGGAGGCTGAGGCAGGAGACTCGCTTGAGCCCAGGAGTTGGAAGGTTGCTGTGAGCCGAAATGCCATGGCACTCTACCCAGGGGGACAGCTTGAGGCTCTTTTTTCAAAAAAAAAAAAAAAAATTTTTTTTTTGAACTGCCCATCAATCTTCCTCAAAGCTTCTTAGAAAACATTCACTTGTATCTGTCATGGGGCACAAAATTTTTACAAAGCTCTGAATGTGACCTTCATGTTTTACCGGGTTTAAAGCTTTCCTCCTAGGGTTTTAAGAAACAGATATGAAAAGGAAACTTTTCCTCCTTTTCTGTTTCCTCACTGAAACAACATTGTCATGGAAAGCCTAAAGATCTGGAATCATACTTGTTTTTTCTTGCCATTGGCTCTGGGTTTTATATATATGTGTGTGTATATACACATATACATATATATATATATTTTTAAAGACAGAATCTTACTCTGTCACCTTGGGTAGAGTGCTGTGGCATCATAGCTCACAGCAACCTCAAACTCTTGGGTTCAAGAGATCCTCTTGCCTCAGCCTCCCAAATAGCTGAGACTACAAGCGCCTGCCACAATGCCTTGCTAGTTTTTTTTGTTTGGTTGGTTTTTTAAAATATTTTTAATAGAGACAGGGTCTCTCTCTTATTTAGGCTGGTCTGGAACTCCTGAACTCATGTGATCCAACTGCTTTGGCCTCCCAGAGTGCTAGGATTATAGGTGTGTGCCTGGCTGGCTCTGGGTTATATAAATAATCTTGGATCTACTAGCATCTTCACAGCAATCTAAACTTAGGATTCTAGTAAAAGATGAACTGTTCAATTATGTTACAAACAATATAATTTATGTCCTAACAGGGTAAAGGTCCAGTAGTAATCTATATTTTAAAAGCAGTGGTTAGGCAAAAAATAAGTTAGTAATAGATAATATAAACAAAAATAACAACAAAGATATCTGGTAGAAACAGGAGAACACCTATACTTAGACAACTCTTTTGCTTTCCTGCAAACTATTGTAACAGAAAGAAAGAACTTCAAAAGAGTATAGGAATAAAGTGACTATTTAGTAACTTTCCCTCAGATTCAATTTTTACACTTAGGATCTAAAACTCAATAAACATATCTAAATGTTTAAGCTTGTGGGTCTTGGTTAACAAAAGCAGCAAAGAGCACCACCCCCCCCATATTCAACAACCCTGACAATCTTTTGTTAGTTGTTTCTATGGTAACAGCCTAGATGAAAACCTAAGAGAAAAACATAATGTGTTTTTTAAAAACACCTTATCTTGTTTTCCCCTATCAGTTAACTAGCATGGCCCTTAACAGGTACAAAAAATAAGCAGCAGAGAATTCACAACTCATTCAACAAATATCTGTTGATTATATGCTACATGCCAGACACTGTACAAAAGGATAAGGTTACTTTGAAGAGCTCATAGAGCTTAGCCTAGTACAAAGACATTAATTAACAAATGACACAAACAGAAATATTATATGAGGTACATGTAATTTACATTTTCCAGTAGCTACATTAAGAAAAAAGAAACATTATATTAATGAATTTTTATTTAGTCTCACATATCCCAAATTGTGACCATCTCAACATGAATCAACATTATTCAGATATCTTACATTCTTTTTTCATACTAGGTCTTTCAAATTCAGTATATATTTTATACTTACATCTCAATTGGGATTAGCCATGTTTCAAATGTTCGACAACATAAGGTTAATGCCTCCTGTACTGGACAGCACAGATAGAGATACTGGAATGAGGATGAAAAGCATGTATAACAGGAATAAACTAATCCTTTCACCAAAGAACTTAAAATCTAACCAGTAGATTAACCACTATACAAGCAAAGTATATGTGGTATAGAAACATACTATGTATGAGCACAACTCCTGAATTACTCAGTACCTAAAGAAGCCCTTAAGCAAAACTACTCATAGATAACTTATGTGGTGAATAACTATGTACAAGTGGTAGAAAACCTGACTGAAGCTGTCTTAAATAAAAAACAAAACAAATGTAACTGACTCAGACTTTCTTCCAACTCTGGTTCCTCTGAATTCAGTTCATTCTCAGGTTTCACATGACACCCAGTCACCAGCAGTTTTAGGGCCACAAAGTCATAGCCCTCGTTTAGCTTCCACAATATTGTCAACAAAAGCCCCAGAATTATGTCTTTCTATCTCTGATGGGTTGGCTTGGGTCATGTACCTATCCTGAACCAATCACTGTAACCTGGGACACCCAGTCCTGGGTTACTTCTGAAACAAGGCATTGAATCCACTTCCCCAGGAGCACACAGACTAAAGAAAGAGGCACCCCAAAAAGCAAATCGGGCCATAGCCAGAAGGTAATGGATGCTAGGCACCACAGGAAAAAAAAAAACTTAGCATCACCATTTTGCTTTTTTTTTTTTTTTTTTGGTCACTCTAACAAAGAATCACCATTTTATAGATGAGGTTCAAAGGGGTTAAAGCAAAACTGGCAAGTGACTGAGATGGGATTCAAACTCTCTTACACTTAAATCCCAAAGCCCAAGTTCAGTAGTGTGTAAATTGGGAATTTTTTACTGTTCCTTCCCTCTTCCCTATCGTTAGAGAAAAAGAAAAAAGGCATTGTACAAGCAACATGTGATGAACTCCCAGAGAAGCCACATGATTTATGACACTTTATCAGAGGAAAACTGTAGATAAATTTGTGATGACAGCCCCAAAGATAGACACTTATACTAATAAACTAGAATGATACTTCTTTGTACTGTACTCAAATAAGACTTATGATTTACTACAATTAACAATACAGATTAAATTCTCACACAGCAAGGTTTCATATACAAAATCAGGATAAATATCACTGAAGCAAAGAGAAACAAAATAAAATATATAAAATTAATATACCACACATGAACAGTTAAAAGTTCCATTATCAATTGATATTTTGCTAATTATAAAAACTTTCAAACACACAGCAAAGTTCGGCATTCATACAGTAAACATCTGTCGAAGTCTACCACTAACATTTTACTATCCCTAATCACATACTTCCTCCTTCCTTCCCTGTTTTATCTTTTCATGCACCTCAAGGTAAACTGGAAAAGTCAGTACATCTGTCTCAGAGTATTACAGCATGTGTATCATCTGAAGTTCCATATTTGTTTTTTCCTTAGAGGTAAAATTTACATACAAAAAACCCCACAGAAATCTGAAGTGTACATTCATTGAGTTTTTGACAGATGCATACACCTACCTGACACAAATCACTATTGCGATCTGGAACAGAATCATCACCCCAGTTCTCTCATGCCCTTCTCAGTCAATCTCCACCCCCATATGATCTTTCTTCCATCACCAATGAGTCTTGCCTATTCCAAAGTACCATGTAAATGGGAACGAAGAGTATATACATTTTTGGTTAAGGCCTCTTTTACTCAGCATGTTTCCAAGATTCATCCATGTTGTGGTGGACAAGTGGGCTGCTTCCAGTTTTTGGTGATTATGAACAAGAGCTTCTATAAACATATGTTTTCGTTTCTCTTGGATAAATGCCAAAGAGTAGAAAGGTTGAGTCACAGTGTTGGTATAAGGTTAGTTTTATAAGCAACCACTAGACCTTTTCCACAGTAGTTGTACCATTGGCCATTGCTACCAAGAATGTATAAGTTCTGTTTGCTACATATCCTTTGTCAACATTTGATGTTGTCAGTCTTTTTAATTTTAGCCATTTTCTATATATGATTAAATAACATTTTATTTACTTTTGAATTGAATCTATTTGTAAGAGGATTATACGGCACAAGAATAACTGAGACATATACAAAATATAGGGCAATATTACAATATAGATTTTTTTTTTTTTGAGACAGAGCCTCAAGCTGAGCACCTGGGTAGAGTGC
>NW_003852515.1:4877265-4906727 GCF_000181295.1 Otolemur garnettii | reverse complement strand
TGGCCATTTTTTGGTTGCAGCCATCATTGTTGTTTGGCAGGCCCGGGCTGGATTCGAACCCGCCACCTTAGGTGTATGTGGCTGGCGCCCTAGCCGCTTGAGCCACAGGCACCAAGCCTACAATATAAATTTTTATCTACAATTTTATGTAAATATTTTTTCACTTTTTAGAAATCACATGATTGAAACTGAACTTTTACTCAGTGCCTTATGAAATAATTATGCAGCAAATATTAGCAAATATTAGAAAAATGGTGCCACAATTGCATTCTTTCTGTTCATCTCTTACTACTTAATATCAAGAACTTACGGCTCACGTAATCCTTAATTTAGATCAATACTATAACATTTGTTAAACAGAACACTGTCAGTCTTTCTATAAAATCTAACTTCTGTTTTCTACACTGAAAGAATTTTGTCATCTTTTGCAGCATAATTTAGCCTTAGGATTGTAGTTAATGTCCTTTAAGTTCTTGGGGAACAAGAATAGCACTTAAGGCCACCCCTTAAAATAAAAACAGCTGGGTGCAGTATCTCATGCTTATAATCCCAGTGTTTGGGAAGGTCAAGGATGAGGTATGGGGCGAAGGGGACTGCTTGAAGCCAGGAGTTTGAGACTACCCTGGGCAACATAGTGAGACCTTGTCTCTTAAAAAAAAAAAAAAAAAAGCCAGGCATGATGGGGTTTGCTTGTAATCTTAGTTACTCATGAAGCTAAGCCAGTAGGATCTCTGGAGCCCAGGAGTTCAAGGCTGTAGTGAGCTATGATCTCACAAGCCTGGAAGATAAGAGTAAGACCTTGTCTCTAAAAATAAATAAATAAATAAAAGCTAAAAACAGAAATATACCTTGGTACAATTGCATACTCTGAATTAGCTTGTAAAAGCAACACAACCGTCCTACAAACAAAAGCAAATCACTCTTGGATATATTATGACCATTTTCAGTAGAGCATGCTTATGTAATCTATGCCCATTACAGAACTCAGCAGGTGATTGTCCAAATTAGTAAAACTGCCATCTGCTGATGACAAAGAAATACTAACAATAGCAGCTTACAAAACCCACTAGCAGTGCTTGAATAGGTAAACAGCTTCATGGGCAGATTCCTCTTTTTATTTATTCATGTATTTATTTATTTATTTATTTATTGAGACAGAGTCTCAAGCTGTCACCCTGGGTAAACTGCCATGGCTTCGTAGCTCACAGCAACCTCATATTCTTGGGCTTAAGCGATTCTCTTGCCTCAGCCTCCCAAGTAGCTGGGACCACAGGTGCCGGCCACAATGCCCAACCATTTTTTTGGTTGTGGTTGTCATTGACGTTTGACGGCCCCGGTTGGATTTGAACCCACCAGCTCTGCTGTATGTGGCTAGCGCCCTAGCGCTTGAGCTATAGGCACCAAGCCAGATTCCTCTTTTTATGTACTGTCCCTTACCTGCCAAGAGGTAGCCAGTGCCTACATAACTATTGGTTTTTCTTCTACACAAATGCCAGTAATGAGGCACAAAATTTTAAGAAATGCTTCCTAACTAGCTTAAAGTCACTATACCTTACAATGATAACTAAACTTTAATTCAGTAAAATAACTAATGTATCCCCCACCAAAAAATACATGTCCATCTGGAATTTTAACACACATTTCTCATTAGTACCCACTATTCTGTAAAACACCAATGTGTTATGTTTTCTAAAATGTTTTCCTTAACCCCCCTGAAATATATATATACAAATCTTTAAAAAAAAAAAAAAAAGCAGTCCATAGTTAACACATGCTATGCTACAGCACACACTCAGATGAGGGCAGGCAGGCAGGCCAGCAGATGTGTGCACTGGGCAGAGCCAACAGTACACATGGTGCAAATGCTCCTTGGCTAATGAGCACCCTATGGGGCCATCATAAACTAAACATACACATTCTCTAAAAAGAACTGTTTTCTCAACTGTGATCTCTTTTACTTCATGCTCAAAGTAGTGGTTTTGATTCACAATGACTACAAAAGATGTGCATGTAATAGTGCTGGAAAGGAACGATAAGTATCCCTCTAAGTGACAGTTTTACTGTACAGGCTGAGGCACCTTTGAGGAAACAGAAAGTAGAGAATAAGAAATAAGAAGGTAAGGATGGATTAGTGGAAGTCCTCTGACACTACAAAGAGCATCATAAATCTCACTCACTATGAACTTCACTGTATATTACAAAGACTGTCCAACATTTAGGAATGGGAGCAAGAACTGTGGACAGAGCTACGATGTGAATTTGGTAGAACAGATTACATCTGTTTTATTCATGCTTACCTATGTTCCAGATTTTCTGTGAATAGCTCTTATCAAGTGCTTGGCCATTTAATTATTTTTATAATATAAAAAAAACATGCTAATCTATAAATTAAAACTAAAAAAAAAAAAAAAGGAAAAACCCTATGGCTCAAAAGGGTTGATACAATTTCTAAGCTGTTAGTCTTTTTTTTGTTACAATCCCTTTTCTTTTTTTTTTTTTTTTTTTTTTTTTTGAGACGGAGCCTCAAGCTATCCTCCTGGGTAGAGTGCCATGGCATCACGCTCACAGCAACCTCTAACTCCTGGGCTCAAGTGAGTCTCCTGCCTCAGCCTCCCAAGTAGCTGGGACTATAGGCACCCGCCACAACGCCTGGCCATTTTTTGGTTGCAGCCATCATTTTATTTTGGCGGGCCCGGGCTGGGGATTCGAACCCGCCACCTTAGGTGTATGTGGCTGGCGCCTTAGCCGCTTGAGCCACAGGTGCTGCGCCTACAATCCCTTTTCTTATGCTTGCTCCTAAATTGCCATTTTCTATCAAATTTTGGTAAACAAAAAGAAAACACACAAAATAAGTACACAGAATTATGCCACGTATCATTTTACAAGAAGGGTTTGACAAACTAAAATCAGAGTTCTTACTGAAAGCCCATTACAAAAGGTATATATACTTTTTCAGGGCCCAGTCTTTCCTGCAACCAATTACTCTTTAAGTCTCTTTGCTTCCAAACATTCTACCGCTTAAACTCTAAGACCCCTACGAAAATTAAACATCTACGAAGCTGCTGCAGCATATAAAGAATGTAACTACTCTTTTCTCTAGCGCTCATGGAGAGATGGTTACACGGACGGGTGACAGGCAGGCAGGCAGAGAGGTAGCAAACAACAGATTTTCCTTTTGAGGCTTTATATTTGAAAACATGGTTTCTACAAAATCATTCAAATGCATTTTAACAAAACAATCCATCAAGTTTCTTTTGACAAACCACCTCATTATGAGCCCAAGAACATGACTATGGCCTTGGAAGCTATGTCTTCATTGGCCAGCTATATGGTTTAAACTAAAATGATCTTTAAAGTCCTTTTCAGCAAGAATAAAGAAAACAGCTGTGATTCTGTCACAACTTTTTCTATAAGCCTTGTATAGTAAAGAGTAAGATGGCTTGTAGATCAAATAGGTCCGGTTTCCAATCACAGGTAACCATTTTACCTTGTTCAAATTGTATATTACCTGTGCAACTTTCTGAACTCCAGTCCATAAGTACAGAACACTGACGTCACTGGGCTACTGTGACAATTAATTGCTAAATGAGACTTAAAGCTGCTGAGTGACAGCTGCACAGAGCAGTCATGAGAATGGTAGTTATTATAATGATTAATATTGGCAGCTTGCACAGTTCTGTCCACTTATACTTTGCAACTGAAAGGAAAGCAATGTAACACTGAAAACACTAACACTTAGGATAGTACTAATAAATTAATGAAAACAAAACAATTTACCTTTTTTCCTCTCTAGATCTAACATCATATTCTACTTGGATTCAAGAAGACCACCTTCTCCCCAAGAACAAAATGAATGCATTCTATACTTTTCAAAATGAAAAAGGATTTTAGGAGTGCCCACTGCAAACATTAATACTGTAAAGGTACAATCCTTAGAACTGATGAACACTGTACAATGTACCAAGGCATTTCCAATTAGCAAGCAGATGTGTTAAACAAGTAATTTTTAATTCAGCACAATTTATAATAAATATTCCCTAACAGTAAAGCTTTTTAGCAAAATTATCAAACTGGTATTATTCCAAAGTTACACTACATTTGCTAGATCAAAGCAATTTAGATATTCCATTTTCTTTTTAAAAAACTACCTATTTTCTTTTAGGTTATCACAAAGATGATTAATTAATTTTCTTGTGTTCAGCATTCCTTTTAAAAAGGAATACACAACAGACTCATGATTGATAGTTTTTATCATATCCAGCAGAGAAAACATCTACATGGTCATGTCTACATGTCTTTCAAGAGTCTTTTTTTTTTTTTTTAGGTAAAATAATTCAGATGAGATCAGCAAACAAATTAAAAGTTGACCAAGTTAAATTTCAAAAAGACTGACAAAACAAATTTTGTGCTAATTTTAATTTTAATCAAGGTACAGAATGGCATGGGTTTAAAAATATCTCTCTAGGGCAGTGCCTGTGGCTCAAAGGAGTAGGGTGCTGGCCTCATATACCAGAGGTGGCAGGTTCAAACCCAGCCTGGGCCAAAAAATATATATATATTATAGATATACACATGAGTTTATACACAAAAATATGCCTAGAAGGATATACAAAAAAACTAACAGTCAACTCTAAGAGAACTGGGTGACTGAGGTAAAGGGCTCACGAGACTTGTTTTTCATGAAGTATCTATTTGCACAGATATATGTGTCTGGAACTATATTGGGGCAGGAGCAAAGAAGCATACACGAAAGGAAATAAAGAAAAGTAGGAAGTAGAAAAAAGCTAAGTTTGGTTCATGATTAAAAATAAAAAGCCAAGCACACAAGTAAGATATCTACCTCATAAATAAGAACAATTTTACGAAGCATTAAAAATGAAGTCATATGCTCAAGACAATGCTTTTTCTTCACTGCTTCATTTCTGTGTTTCAAAAATAAGTAAAACACAAGCTAAAATAATAAATATATTTATCTGCAAAATTAATTCCTACCAGAAAAATGGGAGAAATGCAATTTTGCTACATTTAAGAATCTTTCTACAAGATATATAATTTATACAGATTCTATTCAACTCACTGAAATGTCCAGTGCTGTAACACATTTCTGAAGATCAATTTAACATACAGCCATAGTCATACCACATACACACTGACAAATTTGTGTTTTCTTGCATTTATTTCCACCACTGCTGTTTAAGGGAAATCTATTGTGGCATTCTTCGTTTCTAAAAGTACACCACAACGTCAACTGATGAGTCATAGGTCACACTCCAAATTCTTAAGTACCAAAGAAACATGGCACTAAAGTTTTACACATCAATTATAAAGCTAAGTCACAAATTAAAGAGTTCTTTAGAAGGTGACATTGATGAGTTTTTTCTGGAGACATGAGAAACTTCAAAATACAACTGCAAATTTCACAAGGATTGATAAAATTATTTTTCCCCTTTTTCCTTTGTTAGAAATTAGAGGGGTTTGGGGTTTTGTAAATTCAGAACATACACAGTACCACTGAAATACAGACAGGTCCAAACTCAAGCCTATGTAAACTCCACAAACTCCCAGCTTCATTAAAAAGCCGACTATCTGAGAAATGATTTTCCAGATGCCTTGCTTCTTCTCTAAATTCCTTCCTACTTTTGCTACTTAGCGTCACTGAGTGGGAAACCTCCAGCAAGGGGTACAAAAGGACAAGCTAAGATGACACTGTTCATTTCTTTTGGGCAGTACAATATGTCCAAATTCTTTAAGTACTAAGTTGACAATTACTAACTCTGACATTACACTTCAACACTTCTCATTTTATTTTCATTGTGAAGGTACAATAAGTCATTTAAATGCACGTTTTGGCTTATGATTATCTTTGAAATTATTTGTTAGAGCAATTTTTCTAAAATCACAGGTTATGTCCAAAATTCACGTTGTTTTCAAATAAGAGTTCTATTGTGGAACCAATGCAGTGTGCCCAGCTTAAAGTATCAATGAAGTGTTTGGGAAGGACATGGTTAATGAATGCACAGTACATGGTTTGTTTGAGAAGTTGTGTTCTGGTGATTTTAATCTTGAAAGTGAGCCACATGAGAGACCTGAGACCAAGGTCGATAATGATGAGCTGAAAGCTGTAGGGGAAGCCTATCCTTCTTAACCTACTGGCGAATTAGCAGCAATTTTTGACATTACTATTCCAATACTGTACCATTTGAAACAAATGGGCAAGGTAAAGAAGCTGGATAGATGGGTTCTACATGAATTAAACGAAAGTCAGAAGAGAAATCATCGCAGAGCTTGCCACTCTTTGATGTCACAACAGAAAGGCGAACCATTTCTACACCATATTGTTACCTGTGATGAAAAATGGATTCTTTTTGATAACTGGAAGTGTTCAGCACAATGGTTGGATAAAGATGAAGTGCTCAAACAGTCCAAAAGCAAATATTCATCAAAAAAAAACAAAAAAACAAAAAAACCTAATGGTGTCTGTTTGGTGGTCTAGCTCTGTATTATCCATTATAGCTTGGTGAAACCTGGTCACTCCATTACAGCAGATGTCTGTGACCAATAGGATGAAATGTTGAGGATGCTTGTGATTAAGCAGCTAAGATTGGTCAACAGACACAGGCCAATCCTCTTGCAAGAGGATGTTCATCCACATGCCCCACAAACAGTGCTGCACAAAGTACAGAAGCTGGGCTTGGAAACTCTGGCACCCACCATATTTACCAAACCTTGCATCAACTGACTACCACTTCCAGGCTTTGGACCACTTCTTGCAAGGAAAAATATTCAAATCCGTACAAGGTGTGGAAAATGCCTTTCATGATTTCATTGTCACTCATTTTCCAGGCTTCCTTGCTGCTGGCATACACAAGTTACAGTTAAGATGGCAAAACTGTGTTGACGGTTTAGAAACATACTTTGATGAATTGTACTGCTTTTTTAAGATATAATAAGGTAAACTTTTGATTCAAAATCAAACATTTCATATTTAATGACCTAATATGTAAAAGTTTTCCTGGTGAAGACTAAAAACATAGCTGAAAGGAAATCTGAGGACCAGTTGCAGATTTTAGTAACCAGGATAACAGACGTAACCACATTATCTTACCTTCTTCCTTACACTGGTCATTATCTTTTTCATTAATTACTCATCTGTTTATTGTTTGTTTCTCCTCCTGCTACCAACCACCAGAATAGAAACCCCATGAGAACAGAGATCCCACCTGTCTTGCTCATTGCTATATTTTCACCAACTAGAACAGTGCCTGGCACATAACAGGTGTTCAATAAATACCAACTGGGAAAATAAGAGTTCTAATAAACAATTAAATCTTAAATTCAAATTAAGATTGGCAGCCCAAATTCCAAATGGGGTGGGGAGGGGAGGGGAGGCAGATGTAAGCATTTCCCAAATTTAGTCTATTTCTAAAACAAAGTAATAGACATAAGAATCTTGGAAGCTGGCTCGGCGCCTATAGCTCAACCGGCTAAGGCGCCAGCCACGTACACCTAAGGTGGCAGGTTCGAATCCCCAGCCCGGACCCGCCAAACAACAATGACGGCTGCAACCAAAAAATAGCCGGGCGTTGTGGTGGGCGCCTGTAGTCCCAGCTACTTGGGAGGCGGAGGCAGGAGACTCGCTTGAGCCCAGGAGTTGGAGGTTGCTGTGAGCTGTAATGCCACGGCACTCTACCCAGGGGGACAGCTTGAGGCTCTGTCTCAAAAAAAAAAAAAGAATCTTGGAAGCTCTGAAAGGGGGAAAAACATATACTTAACAGTGGTTTTTCTATTCTGGAAGGCTGAGGCAGGTGAATTGCTTGAGCTCAGGAGACCAGCCTAAAACAAGAGTGAGCCTCCATCTCTACTAAAAATAGAAAAACTAGCCAGGCATTATGGCAGGTGCCTGCAGTCCCAGCTACTACCTTGGGAGGTTAAGACAGGAGGATGGCTTGAGCCCAAGAGTTTGAGGTTGTTGTGAGCTATGATGCCATGCCACTCTACCTAGGTGACAAAATGAGACTCTATCTCCAAAAAAAGGGGGTATTTTTTATTCTCTCACTTGATAAAATAATCATCAACACACTATGCCTGTGACTAAATGTGTGGAGGGTTTTCCACACCAAGCGAAGACAGAAAAGCTGGGTGTCCTCTAATCCAATTCAATTCTGACACTATTTACCTGGTAACAGCTTCAGATCCCAAAAGTAAGGGCAGGCTCAGTCCCTAAAAATTGCCTTCCCTCTCCCCTGGACACCAGTCACAAATCTTGACCTCTATAACTCCTCTTCAGTTTTGATTAATTTGCTACATGGATCACAGAGCTCAGAGCAACACTTTCACTTGCCAGTTTATTAAAAACGATATAATTACAAAGGATACAGATGAAGAAGACAAGTAGAGAGAGGTATGAAGGGAGGAGCAGGAGCTTCTATGCATCCCGTGCCACCCTCCTGAACCTCCACAGGCTCAGCAATCTGGAAGCTCTCCAAACACAACAGCCCCCATAAAACAAATTTTCACAAACCCTAAATAACCTTCTCCCTTAACTAAGTACTTAAACTTTTGTGTTGCTTATCCAAAATGGTGGATTTTATGCAAGACAAAGATTTTTTGGGTGTATGTGACAGAGTCTCATTATGTTGCCCTCACTAGAGTGCCACAGCGTCACAGCTCACGAGATTTTTGTGTGTGTGTGTGTAACAGAGTCTTATTATGTCGTCCTCACTAGAGTGCCGTAACATCACAGCTCACAGCAACCTTAAACTCTCCAGCTTAAGGGATTCTCTTGCCTCAGCCTCCCAGGTAGCTAGGACTACAGGCGCCTACCACAACATTCAGCTATTTTGTTGTTGTTGTTACAGTCATTGTTGTTTAGCAGGCCAGGGACAAGTTTGCCAGCCTCTGTGTCTGTGGCCGGTGCCCTAACCACCACCAAGCTATGGGTGTGGAGCCAGGAGCTGAGATTTTCAAAGCTTTGGAGTAGGCCGCCTGAAGCCAAGATTCACCACCTCTTACAACCTGCCCCCAAGGCTTATAGCTAAAATACTCCAAAACTTGCCCCAAAGCATGTAGCCCCAGAGTAGTCTGCGATCCCCCAGTGGACTGGACACAACTTCTTCCTTTCTCTCAACAAGATGTCTTATTAAAAATTCTTTCTTCCTGGGCGGTGCCTGTGGCTCAAAGGAGTAGGGCACCAGCCCCATATGCCGGACGGAGGTGGCGGGTTCAAGCCCAGCCCCAGCTAAAAATTGCAAAAAAAAAAACCCAAAAAACTTTCTTCCTTGGCAATCTTCATTGTGTCTGTACGTGAATCTTTGTGCAAAGAGCAGCTCGACCTAGTACAAAATCCTCTGGTGGTTTCTACAACAAAAACTCTGGCCTTTGGGTGGGGGTGGGAGGGCGGCTTAAGGAAGCTTCATTAAGTAAGCAATATTGATTAAACCCAAGACCATTATCAACTGAACCATCAGCTCCTCTTTTCTCTTTAGGTTAAGGGCTGGAGCTGAAAATCCCCACCCTTTATTTCTGCCTAAGTCTTTCTTTGACTAGCTCCACCCAAAAGCTACCTAGGGGCTGCCAGACCACAGTCAACATTAGCATACAAAAAGACACTTAGCACTTTGAAAATGTCAAGTATTTTAGGAGTTGAATGCCAAGACAATGGGGAGGTAGAACAAGTATCTCGTATACTTTATTATAGCCTAGCACATCTTACTTTACGTGAGATATAGGTCCTTAAAACTTGGTTAAGATCATTTTTTATGTTGGCTCCTATTATACACTGTAGGGCGATTTGTTATTTAAAATAAGATTATTCTTTCAATAATGAAAAATTTTTAAAGCATGTGTTTTACATATGATGGTGGTATACTTTTATAATGAACATATAATGATGTTACTTGCCTGTTGCTTATTGTCTGTATTAGTTTCTATTTCTCATACTCAGCCTAATTTTGAGAAAAAATAATTTTACCCGCACATAATTTCCCCACTGAGGGAAAGTGACTGCCAGAAATAACAGTCCTAAATTTCCAAGCTGCAAAGATAAAGGTATAAGCCATGTTTAGACCCTATCGCCTACAACACTTCTGTTCCTATCTTTCTAGCTATCCTTATCAAGACTTCAGAGACTCTGTCTTGGAGTTCTGCTAACCGAGAGAGAACAAATTTATGACACAGCTGTTGCCAGTTTACCTCTGATCAACGCTATATCCCTACATGTCTGTTCCTCCTTACCACACCCTACAAGTATGGCAGGGGAGGAAGGAGGGAATTAATCAAATAATTACAGCAGCTGGCACTAAAACATTTGAATCATAATGGCTATCAATTTTGTCAAAGTTCCAGTATCTTCCTGCAAAGACACAAAGCACTGTAAATTTACTCTTCCTTAATCAATCAATTCTCTTTTATTTTCCTTTGAACCAAGGGCTGTACCAAAGATTAGAAGTCTGTGAGCCAAGACAGATCAAAGCCAATTGATCCAATTTATTCATGTATACATATATCAATATTTATTGTTCTAAGTACTTAGGGATTCTTTAGAGAGCAAAACAGAATCCCTGCCCTAAGAAACATACAACACCTAATTCTTTAAAATCATAACTAGAAGACGATACATCATGAGCACTTGCTTGTTAAAAAATTCCTCTTAATAACTCTGCATTAGGCTAATACACAAAATAACCACTTTCTTCCGGAATTTAACCAAACAAAAAAACTTACATAACCACAGATTTTTCTACTGTTTTGTACTTTCTGAGGAAAAGAAACACATGACAGGAAAACGAAAGGGGATTTGTTTCGCAAAACTCCCAGGCCTTCTAACAGGGAGAATTTAGGCCAGTGCCTGTTGTCTTCTACAAATCTACATGCAAAATCTATCTGTACCATATATGGGTGTGCATATACGCACATTTTTCAACCAACACTGCTTCCTAAATAGAGTGGAACCTATGAAAAGGAGACCTCTGACTCTTTACATTTGGATACAGGAAGGTGGTCCTGGAGTGAACTACGGCCCTGTAAGCAGAGGGAAATAGTTAAATGACTCTGCATAATAAAATTTAAAATTTTGTATTTGGATTTTAGGGTAGCAATCAGAAAGGTGAGAAAGTGAGGGAGAAGGGCATAAAGACAAGAAGATTCTATGAGTCTGGAGTTCTCCTTTCTTTGATGGTGGCATTTTAAGATGAGATGCCTAATATTCAACGTCAACACTTCTGGCTTTTCTACACTATAAATCCCTCTTCTCCTTCCCCTTTCCCCACATCTGCCATAAAGTTTACCATATCCACAAAGGCTTTAGGTGAACTCTTTTTTTCTTTTCTATTCTTTCCTAGGTCCTGTTGGACATATCTACCCAACAACTGCACCACAAATATCTCCACCACCCATTTAGCACCTCACTGAGTTGATCCAAAATTGAACATCCCTTCCCCACCTCTACCATCAAATTGTTTTTAACAGCTCTTTCTCATATCCTCTAACATTCCACTAGCTCATTAATGTCACCATCTAAAGGAACAACTAATATTTATTGAGCACTTGGAATGTGCTAGGTACTCTGCCAAGGGCATTACATGCGTAATTTCATTTGATCCTCAAACCCAACTAAACGGGTATGGCAATTATCTCCTAAATGTTAGGAAATCAAAACTCAGTTGGTACAGTAATTCTAAAGGTAGGTGACAGAATTCAGCCCCTATTTTAATTCCACAGCAAGCTCAATCAGCACATACCAATGCCTCAAAAAACCTAGGACTCATGCTTCTCTCATTAATCCTATTTAGACACTTACCCAGTCCAGCCTCCTCATCGTACATCCTAAATACCCCATCATTTCTCCTTCCACTTTCTTCACACAGACCAGTAGCATTTACTAAGTCATTACTATATATGCCTATAAACATTTTTTCAAGTTTTATCCCTCAAACTCTAGAGATAAAGAATCTAAGGAACAAAGAGGTTACCCAGCAGGTAGGCCTGATGCCAACCCAGATCTTGTGAATGGAGAACACCTGAGCATTTAACCCCCATTATAAGAGCTTCCAACTTTGTCTAACTTGCATTTGGACCCCCACCATCTTCCAGACTGCTGCAGATATCTTCCTGGAATACAAATGTTATCATGACATTTAAAACTGGCAACTTCTTATCACTGACTGGATAAAGTCCAAATTTCTTAATTTGGTATACAAATTTCTTCATTTTCTTGGTCAAGTCAGTTCAGTAAATATTTGAGTGCCCACTGTAAGCAAGGCAAGGTGTTAAGTGCTCTGAAATGAACTCGCCAGCCCCTGACTACTACTTCAACCCCAGACACTGTGTCCTTCAGCCAGGCTGGCCACATGCAGATTTCATAAAGCAATATCCTAAAGATACATGCATTTATTTGCAAGTGGCCTATACTTGCCTGCAATTTGAAAAGTGCCTACGTTAGGCCTTCTTGAACAAACTCCAGGCAGAAATGCTCTCTCTTTAAGCTCCCACAGCACTTTATCCAAATTACTTTTGGAAACTAGTGGAAGAGAGGTATAGATCAGTTTGCAAAAGAAGACTATGAGCAACTTCTGGGCAAGAACCAACCTCTGCAATTGATGCCTGGCATGCAGTAGGCACTTTAACAGTGGCTACGTCAATAAATAATGAAAAATTTCAAAGTCGATGAGACAGGCAAGATATAAATTAAGAATGTTAACACACAAGTGGGTTGTATTAAATGTAATGTATACTACTTTGGTTCTGATCTGGCCTACATTTTACACCTAGGGAAAACTCACATGTGGGACTTGGACAAGCTAAAAAGGCAAAACTTTGATACTTAACAAAGCTTTGACAGGCCAAAAGGATCGGAGATTTCTACTTCCTTCCTTACTTGCCAAAGACCATTTTCAAAGGGGTGTTGTGGAAATCAAATCTATCAAGGTAAATAAAATTGATCTACTGAGAACCAGCTTCATCAGTGCTGCATCGCAATACTTGCAAAAGAAAAATCAAAATGCATCCTGGGAAGAAGGCCAATTTACAAGTACTATTGCTGCAAGAATGTAAAATTCTTACAGTGAAGGCAGTCCAATAAACGGGAGCTCGCAACTATTTCCTCCCCTGCACCGCCACCGCTTCTCACTCAACTTTGTTTTCTGATTTCTGTGATTTCAAAAACATGAATCTATACAGTGGAAGCCTATGCATGTGTGTACTTTAGCTCCTGACAGATAGGAACACAACCTTAAATGTAAACCGAAATACTAGAAGAAACACTACATGTAAGTCAAAAGTCCATGTCTAAAACGTGGCAGAAAGCTTTGAAAAGAGAATGATGTATTTCCCGAATGGTGCTTTGTGTGCAACTGCTTCGAAAACTAGATCCGTATTTTGAAATTACCCCCTGGAAGATATTAAATCTCTCTTCCACCCTCTCCAGCCTTTTAAAGGGAAAGGTGAACTGATAGGCAACAGGCTGGGGCGAAGGGAATGTTTCCTCCCCATTCCGTTCCAGAAGATCAAAATCCGATGTGGAGGCAGCTAGTGCCAATCTCCTTACCAACAACAGAGAGACACAGAAGATTTAAAAACTCATCCCCGCCTCTCCCTTCCCTTAAAAAGCAAACGACGCCGAGATCTGCACCACGGTGGCCGGAACCACCAAATGCTACCAGTCGGGGGCAGCCCGCCTTCCAAGCGCGTGCCCAGCGGCGGGCTAGGGACGCAGGGCAGCCGGCTCTTCCTCCCCGGACCAGCGCGGCCAGCCCCACACCTGGGTCCGTGTTGCCCCCGTAGCCCGGGAGAGCTAGGAGAGCCGCGGAGGACGGCGGCGCCGCTCCGGCCGGCTCCCGGGGCGCGGCGCTGCCCCACACCCCGCCGACGCCCGCACCTGAGGCGGCCGCCCGGAGCCGGGGAGAGGGCGCGGAGCGAGGCGGGCACCGCAAAGTTACTCACTGGGAAAGCGCGGCTGCCCGGGGCGCGCTCGGGCTCCCGCCGCCGCAGCCCAGCGCCAGCTTCCTCTCTCCGCGGTCCCCTGAGGGAGCAGGGAGGCAGTCGGTCTCTGCTCCACCGGGAATCTCCGCCGCCGCCGCGGATTTCCTGGCAAGAAGCAAACTCTGGCCAAGACTTCACTTCTCAACCGCCCCTGCTGCCTTCCCGGGGGCGAGCGCCGGGGCCGAGCGGCCCAACCCGACATTCACTCGGACCAATCGGTGGTAGCACAGGGCGGGAGAGAGGCGGGCCAGAGGGCAGCTCCACCTATCCAAGAGCTCAGAGGGCGGGCCAGAACGGACCGTCACTCCCGGGTTAGAGTGAGCCCACTCCGCCCCTGGTCGCCTGCCCTCCCCCACCCGCCCTGGGCTGTCCCCGCTGCTTGCCTGATTCCCCTGCAGAAGACGCGCTGGAGAAGTGTGTGCGCGCTGCCCGGACCACCGCGAGCGGAGTCGAACAGCTGGGGAGGGAGCGCACTTCTAGGGGAATTGGGGGCGAGAGGGAGCAAGGAGAACAGGTGGCGCAGGGAAGAGAAATGTAGGTATGTTTGGTCAGAGGACCGCTGGGGTAGGGCAGGGACCCGGGCTGGCCCTGGGAAAGGAAAAGTGGTGATTGGTGACGGACAGCATTTGAAGAAGAGGAGAGAGGGGCGGTACAAAAGGAGGGCGAGGGCGGAGAGCGGGTCTTGTGGTGAAAGCTTGCCTGGGCCGCGTCTGGGACACCTGGGAACAAAGGTGAGAGGCAGGTTCCGCAGGTAAGTAGGTTTAAGGAGCCAAAAGGGTAAAGGGAAAAGGAAGTCCATAGCGGGGGAGGATTACTCCAAGGTTAGGGAGGATCCTAGAAAAGAAAGGAGGAAGTGAGGGACAGTGTTCTCCCAAACTCTTGCTCATCCCCCAAAGAGAAAACAAACGCTTGTCCTGTAACCCAGGTGAAAAGTGCAGCTGGAAGACCCAGGCAAGACAAATACCGTCTGAAACCTTTCTATTATGTTGTGAAATGCATCTGTTCGTACATTAGTCCCTTCCTTTTTCAAGGTGTATTTGTCAACTATACCCTAAACCTGTTGTTTCCCAGGAAAGGTCTTTGAGGGTTAAGGTCCCGGGAAGGGCCAACCTGAGGGTAACACCGTTCTCCCACCAGGTCTAGCCGCAGGCAAAAACAGGCCCGACTCCTTAGTAGGAAGGTGATTTGGGGGCTACAGGTAAGGCCCCGCCCCCTTCACCTCCACCTTGAGGAAGGTACCAAAAGCTGAACTCCAGCTGCTACAGGCTCGTAAGGACCTGGGGGTGTGATGGGCGCTGACCCCGCCCCCCCGCGGGGGTGCGCCAGGTAAGCCGCCCCTCGCCTCGCGCTGGGGGTGGGGCCTTGGGGCGGAGCCTCTACGCCCCGCCCAGCGACCGGTCCCCGCCGCGCCGCTGCGGCTCCTCCTCCCTCCTTCCGTCCTCAGCTCCTTCCGTCGGTGGTTCTTTTCTTCCTGCTTCGCCTGCACGCTTCGCGGTATGGGGCAGAGCCTCGAATCCGCCAGTACCTCCTGAGGATCCTGAAACCACCCCCGCGATGGAGGAGGACCAGGAGCTGGAGAGGTAACGGCCGAGGAGGCGACCGGGCGGAGCGGGCCGCGCCCAAGGGGAGCGGGTGGCCTAGAGGGGCACGCGGCCCGGCCGGGGCCCGGCCTCTAAGGCTGGGCCTGGCGGCAAGGGCCTGACTCGGGGCGCTGAGAAGAGAGAAGAGATAGGGAAGAGAAGGGGGGCCGAATTCGTAAAAGAGGGGAGGAGACATGAATGTGTTTGGATTGAGACGCTCAGAGATGTACACTAGTTATCAAGGAGGGAAGTCAAGTTCAGAGACCAGAGCTAAAGTCCCCACGCTGCCACCCCCACTTAGGAAAGCAATATGTAAAGTCACGCCACAGTTTCCGGAGTAATGGTAGTAGTGTGTTCAGTCACGTCTTTATCCCTGTAACTACCACTCTGTTCCCTCTCTGTGCACACTGCTCATGAAGCCACTCCTATGCGCTGAGCCTTTCTCTCTCCTGCTTGTCTCTTGGACCTTCCATTCTCCTAGCTCCCTTACCTCTTGCAAATGGAAGCCATAGTTGGGCCTGCAGATTGGTAATGTTAATAGCCTCTATTTTTACATTAGAGCGATCTGTTTTTCTAATCCTTTCATCAACCTTTTCATCCTCCAGCAGGGCCCACCCTATTTTAATCCTATCCCTTTCTTGTGACACTACCAAAAGAATATCTTTGGAAACATGTTTTACTGAGAGGACGCCCCTTGTGGCCAGTTTGGATGGTCTAATGGAGTAGAGAAAAACTGGAAGCAATAAATTAAATATTTGATAGATTTTATGGAGGTAGAATGAGAGGCTAATGGTTCTATGTAACTGGAGTAGATTAGTGTAGTAATTGTTGTTGTAATCATGACATTGTAAATGAAAAGACCTAGTTATAAAACAATATTCAGTATGATCTCATTTTTATAAAAAATGTGTGTGTAGAAAAATATCTGGATTGAAGACCTCAATGGCTGAAGGCGAGAGGAAGACAGCCCTGGAAATGGTCCAGGCAGCTGGAACAGATAGACACTGTGTGACATTTGTATTGCACGACGAGGACCATACCCTAGGAAATTCTCTGCGTTACATGATTATGAAGAATCCAGAAGTGGAATTTTGTGGTTACACTACGACCCATCCTTCAGAGAGCAAAATTAATTTACGCATTCAGACTCGAGGTGCTCTTCCAGCTGTTGAGCCATTTCAGAGAGGCCTGAATGAGCTCATGAATGTCTGCCAACATGTACTTGACAAGTTTGAGGCCAGCATAAAAGACTATAAGGATCAAAAAGCAAGCAAAAGTGAATCCACATTCTAGTTCCTTATGCAGTGTACAAAGAGGATTGTCCTCTCAAGACTATTCTCTTTATGATCACACAAAACCCAGAATTAGAAGTTTGTGATTACACCATGCTTTATCCTTCAGAAAAGTATGGTTCTGATTAATGATCCATTACAGCTGTTGGAATACCTGCAAGAAACTTTGTATTCTGCTAATAAATTCCCTCTTTTATTTATACTAGTTTGAGTGGTTTCTGTTCCATGCAACCAAATAATCCTCAAAAATGACTTTTTCTTTTAAGTTAACATGAAAAGTGAGGAAACTATGAGAAAATCAAGGGCCCAGACGAGAACTGTTATGCAAATTAAGGAGAGTATACATTCATGTCTGTGATTGGGGGGTGGGGAGGAAAGGGTTGATGCAATAGAGCATGCCTCTGGATAGACTGGTTGGTTTAAAAAAGAAGGAAAGAAGGGTGGGTGGGGACTGGCTTCTTGCTACATTTTTTTGGTGAGTTAACAGAATTGCATCATTTGCTATGCTTGGTAGATTAGGTGAGGTTGGAGAATAATTTGAAAGAGTTGTGAGAAATCTCATTGTATTTGAGAGTTTGGGTGGTTAGGGCCTCATCTAAGAAAGATACCAGTTTACTGGTTGGATATCAGAATACTGATAAAATATTTAATCATGACCTAATTAGAACAAAAGAGTTTGACTATGTTATAGGAGGAGAAAACTGGGTTGACCAGGTAACATTTTCAGGGATTAGGTAGGTGCCTAAGTATAGCCTAGGATTTCATAGAAGAAAGCACTATTTGAAAGAAAGTAAAGCCAGGGAGAAGGAAAATTCCATGTAAGGGAAATAACTTTTTTGAAAACTTAAAATATTAGTGACTCATATTTTATCTATTAGCTACCTCGCCTACCGCAATTTGATTCTTTTTCTTTTTTCTTTCTTTCTTGAAACGAGTCTCATTCTGTTGCCCTAGGTAGAGTGCCATGGCATTAGCCTAGCTCACTACAAGCTCAAACTCTGGGCTCAAACATCCTGCCTCAGCCTCCCGAGTAGCTGGTACTACAGGTGCCCACTCACACCTGGCTAACTTTTTTATTCTTGGTAGAGACAGAGTCTCACTTTGCTGAAACTAGTCTCCAACTCCTGAGTTCAAATGATCCTTCCACTTTGGCCTCCCGTAGTGCTAGGATAACAGGTATGAACTAGCACACCTAGCCCCTAATTGAACCCAAGCAGCCTACTCCCCAGTGCTTTGTGCTTTGGGGCCTTTGTTTATGCTATTCCCTCTTCAGGAGCAGTCTTATTCCTGCCATACTGTAAGTTAAAACCTCTGTCAGACTCTGGCCTAGTTTGGGTACTTTGTGCTTTCATTATACCCTGTGTTTCCTGGTCTTGGCATTTACTATGTTACTGTTAGTACTTATGTTGTCTACACATCATACCAACTTGCAGATTAACATGATTCTGATAGCACAAAGCCTAATAGGCGTAGACATTCATAAAGTAAGTACTGTAAGAATACATGTAGATAGTTGGGCACATAGCCTTTCAGTCACTCAAATCCAACCTACTACCTGTCATCAAGCCTACATTTTCTATACTCAGTCAAATTTTTTTTTTTTTTTTTTTTTTTGCCATTTTTGGCTGAGGCTGGGTTTGAACCCAACACCTCTGGTATATGGGACCAGCGCCCTACTCTTTGAGCCACAGGCACCGCCCTCAGTCAGATTTTTAAAAGATATTTCTCTATTTATTAAGCACTTGGTATATTCCTATTCTTATAGAGCATGTGTTATAATAGGAGCAACTTTTTTTAAAGTTGTTATTGTGGAAACTATATAAAATCAGATAGAAAACATGAGAAAAGAATCTGTGTTAGGCGCAGAAGTCAGAGAAGGTATTCCAAGATTACAAGCAGAAAAGGAGCAGGCTATGCAAAAAAGTGAAAATGTGTTCTGGGAGAATAGCACATACAAAGGTCCTAAAGCAGAAAACTGGTGGTTTAATGAAAGTACTGAAAGAAGATGTGAATGTTTGTAACATAATAGACGAGAGGGGAAAGGGCTCCTCCTTTGGAGTTGATGGAAGGAACTGTTGAGGTTGGTAGGGAATTTGAGTACAATGGGAATGACATCTTGATCATTCTGATTGCAGTTTGCAGGGATGGATTATAGGGAGTCCAGAGTAGAAGCCGAGACACTATAATAGTTAAAGTGGCTTGGAAGAGTGGAAGCTAAGGGAAAGAGAAGGTAGATTTCAGGTATATTTTAGAATTGAGTTGACACAGAATTGGTATACCTGAGGAACTGGATATTGAAAGTGAGGAAACATGACTACTACAGGGACTGATCACTGACATAGGGAAGTTTAAAGGGAAAAATAGGTTGAAAGCTGGAAAAGATGACAGGAATCAAAAGTTCCATTTCAGGCATTGCAGGCAGTGGACATATGTGAGTTGGAGGTCATGGAAAAGATCTAAACTGGAAATAAACTTTACATCCCTTAAAGATGTAAATCTATTGGGAAAAAAAAAATGGAGAACAAAGGAGGCCTAGGAACAAGCCCTGGACAACCTCAGCATTTAAAGGTTGGTTCAAAGAATGGCAACCAGTGAGACACCAGGAAAGTCTATAAGAAGTATTTGAAGCCAGAGCTTTCAAATAGGGGAGAGTGATGTTCAGTGAGTCAGAGGAGCACAGAAAAATGTCATCTGGAGTTAACATGGAGGTCACTGGGCAGTGGCAGCATTAGTCTATTGCCTAAGAAGAATAAACATTAACACTCATACTGAGGTCTTAGTCTGGTGTTCCAACAAAGGAAATATATGAAGGACATCGGAGAAATGAGCTGAGGTGGGAGCAGTGACGTCATGGCACAAAGCTGGAGAATATTTTCCTAGGGTGATAAAGAGATTCTGGAAAGCCATTGTTAATGTAAGGGACTTAGCCCTTGAAGATACAAAGAAGCCCAAAAGGCATGTGGAAAAGGATCAAAAACTTATGTGCATCTTCCAAAACTTTGTCTATGTTTTGACCATGAGAATAGTAAACAGCATTATTTGCATGGAGTTTAATTCCTCTGAACCAATCCTTGTGAGGAAATGAAAGCAAAGTTTAAATTAGTGGACATAGCGGTATAGAATGATGATAGTAGATGGGAGTAATTAATAACAGTGCACATAGGAAATGCACCCACTGGTGACCACCCACCACATCCCATGACTTCATTGCACCTAAAAAGATATGTTGTCATTGGTCCTGTGGCATGCAGTCTTGAATCTTCAAGGTAGCCATAAACCCACTGGTTCATACAAAACACTTTGAGAAGGCAGATGGGTACAGGGAATAAACTGCAGGCAGCAGGGCCAGGTAGGTTAACCAAGAGTCCTATATATGTGGAAGGAATCATTGCATAATGTGTTCAGAGAGACTTGAGGGAAGGCTGAGTTAGTCTAAAACAGGGTGAGGAAGATGAATGTGAAAAAATCTCTGATTTGTTCTCTAATAGCATTTCATTCTAACTTAATACTAATGATTCAAGAGCAGATATTCTGTTCATCTGTAAAATACTATGCCTTTTAAAGAGCCAGTTATTAAATAATATGATTACATATCAAAAGCTTTTAATGTATAGTAATTCTGAGTACCTGCTTAGCACTTTTATTTTCAAAGCACTTTACAATTTATAAATGCCATAGCCCTGTAACTTTTAACTGCTCTAATGAGTTGGCATAACACACAGGTTCATACAAAATCTCTGTAGAGATAAAAGGATGTCTGCATAAAAAGTGACCCCTTCAGGGTAGAGCCTGTGGCTCAAAGGAGTAAGGCCCAAGCCCCATATGCCAGAGGTGGCAGGTTCAAACCCAGCCCCGACCAAAAAACTGCAAAAAACCCCCCAAAAAAGTGACCCCTTCAGAGCTTAACTAGAGGAGGTAAGACACAACCAAAGTGTGTCTTGCATTTCAAGAACTATGTAGGCATATCACATTCCGTGGCCCACCATTCGCCACCCATTTTTTGTTTCCCATAAACATGTTAAAATTGTGGATAGTCTCCAGAACACCAGACAAAAAGTCATCTTTTTTGTTAGTGTGACTTGGAATCAAAAAGACATCTTTGTAACACCCTTCAAAACTGGGCTTCTTTGGAAGTTTACCCTAATCTACCAGTCTGCTTCAAGACCCCAAATCCATCCCTTTTCTGTTTAAATTGTTAATGTTGGGTTTGTTTTTATTGGAGCTTTTTTTGTTTTGTTTTTTTGCTGCTTTATAAACTGTCCTGGTACAGTTACTGTGTGGGTCTGTCTATAATTTTTTTCTCATAATGAAATTCTTCTCAAACGTAGATTTATTAGCTCTCTCATTGTTTAACCATATACAGCAAGTATGTGCTTAATAGGAACACAGTCCTAGAACAAGAGATGAGTCAGTCCTGAAAAGCCATGTGTGGTTTTGGAGAAAGCAGACGAGTTGTACACATAAAAAAAATTTGTATTTACAATGAAGTGTCCTAGTGTGCAGTGTAGAGTATGATGTGCTGAATACAGAATGGAATAGGTGAGAGACAGTACTGAAGTACTGGTTGTTGTATAAGCGCCCATTCTATCAGCCATTGAAGGCAGCAAACAAGACAGTCTGCCTGCCTTCTGGTAACTCATGGGGCACCAAAGTTGTTGACATGTAAAAGGACAGGATAGGGCAACACCTGTGGCTCAAAAGGGTAGGGCCCTGGCCCCATTTGCCGGAGGTGGTGGGTTCAAACCCAGCCCTGGCCCAAAACTGCAAACAAAACAAAACAGGATAAATGGTTTCCTCTTTCCCAGTATAAAGGAGCCATTAAAGATTCTTGAGCTAGGAAATTGCATAGGATTTTAGTTTCTTCATCTCATGCCTGTGTGCAGAATGGATGAGGTGAAGGAAACTGGAAATGGCAGTGACTTAGGCAGTGTTTCTAATAGTCTGGTTGTAATATAAGGAGAATGTTGTTGTAAGAATGGAAATAAAAAGGTGGATACAAAAAAATTGACTAAAAATGGTAACATGTAGATAGATTCTGTATAGGAGTAAAGGTGAGAGAAAGTTTGAAATGGCCCCAAAGTTCTTTGAGGTCCCAAATCCATGTTCACTTACCCCCTTGTTTTCCTGCCACTCCCTCACAACCAAAAACCAGTAGGGCAGGATTTACTATCTCTTCTCCCCAGTCTGTCCTTCCAGTAGGAGTCAGTGGGTGCAATCACCCTTACCTCCTCCTTCCACCCATATGGAAGAATTCACATCTTTTTCAAGGATGTGAATCCAAGGCTAAAGATGTGAAAATTGGGGGTGGGAGAGGTAGGCAGGGCAATGAGCAGCCTGGCCTCACCTCGTTGCTCTTCTCACAGGGAACGTTTTCATTCATTCCATAAATATCATTGAGCCTATGCCATATGCAGGCACGGTTTGGGGATGAGAGGTACGCAGGGAACAGGTTGCCCGTATTAGTTTATTTCTAATGGCAGAGATAGAAAATAAACAATGGAAACGTAAAATCCATTTTCAGGTAGTACTATAAACAGAAAGTAAAAGTGATAACTATGATGAGGGGGCACTGAGAGATGGAGTAGATCAGGAGGCTTTTCTGAAGGATGACATCTGAGCAGAGAAATAGGAGAGAGAGAGACTGAAGATGAATAAGTCCAGAGCTTTTTATTTTATTTTATTTTTAGAGACAGAGTCTTAATTTGTCGCCCTCGGTAGAGTGCAGTGGCATCACAGCTCATAGCACCCTCCTGCTCTTGGGCTTAGGTGATTCTCTTGCCTCTGAGTGACTGGGACTACAGGCACCCACCACAACACCTGATTATTTTTGTTGTTGTTGTTGTTGCAATTTGGCCAGGGCCGGGTTCGAACCCTCCACCCTCGCCACCCTCCGCCCCATGTGTGTGGTTTTTATTAGTGCCTAGATTTGTATCACCTAGTTTTTTTTTAAGGAGGTGGGATCTTGCTCTGTCACCTAGGCTGGAGTACAGTGGTGCTATCTTAACTCACTGCGGCCTTGAACTCCTGAACTCAAGTGATCCTCCTATCTTGGCCTCCCAAAAAAGCTGGGATTGCAGGCATGAGCCACCACACCCAGCCCTATATTACCTATCTTTAATCTGTATATGTATTTACCTACTAATTATGGAAAAGAATATCAAGTTACTCTGTGGGACAGGAACATGTATAGGCATTGTAAGTGTTTTGGATTGGCTTGTATTTGTATGTGTTTGAGGAGTTTTTAATGGAGCTTTCTTTTTGGGTTTTTTTTTTTTTTTTTTTTTTGAGAAGTATACCTTTCTTAGAAGAGGAACAGATGTGTTTGGGAGCCTAGATGTTCAGTAAGCATAGGCATAATAAACTAAGGCAGTATAGAAGAGGAGTTAAGAGCTGTTAGAATCTTGCTACCTGGGTTTTGGTCCTAGCTGTAGACTGTTGAACCATGTGACCTGGGGCAAGTTATTTGACCTCTTTGTGCTGGAGTTTCTTCTGTAAGATTGGGATAATAATAATACCACATAGGAATGTTATAACTATTAATTTACATAATATACTCAAAGTGCTTAGGACAGTACCTGGCCCTCAGAGCATGCAGCTCTCAATCAGTATTAACTATTAATGTTACAATATCACCAATGGTGTTGAAACAGCTTGTTTGGTTCATATTTGTTCTAGGTAAAAACCTTAAAACACAAAACCTTAGTAGTCTGTTAACTTTTTGTTTCCTTTAGCCTAAGAAAGCACTAGAAGAATTTGAGGACCCCTGTATGAAAGGTTATCAACCTGTTGAAGCCATTGTTTTTAAGAAAAATACTTTAAAATAGCATTTTTTATTAATAGAATATAGATTAAAAAATCAAAGACAGATGAATTGTGTGTTCTCCTCTTTTCAAAGAGAAATTAAGATTCTCCTCCAAGCTTCAAATTAAAGGTTAAGCAGGAAGGAAAAGTAAGTTCTACAGCAGATGGGGACCTGGTTTAGTGCCAGGTATCTGGAATATTGGCAGGAAGCCAGGGCTCAGTCTAAGTCAGCTGATCAGAAAACTACATAAAATAGACTGTATTGCTGTTTTATCTAATACTGTTCCCCAGTTTATTCCTGGTTTGTTTTGTGGGCCACTCAGCATATTTCAAAAAGAAAAGCTACCTGGTTGCTTTTCTAAGTTTTACCATCCTGACTTTAGTCAAACTTCAAAAAACTTACTGATAATGCCCCAGTCAAATTCGTTAGAAGGACGCCAAGAGAAAATCAAACAGCCATGAGCATCTTCTTGGGCAGACTGGACTACTTGGCTTAAACAACAATTTTGGATGACATTTTTTTCCTAAGGTCAAGAGACTTCCTGTCATGTAAATGTGAATGACTTAACCTTTCTGAGCCTCAGTTTCCTTACCCATAAAATTGGGCTAATACACCGACTGCATAGGACTGTTATGATGAATAAATGAAATAAAGCACTTTAATTCCTAGGACACTTAAAAACCTTAGCTATCCCCATTGATACTTTAGTTGTTGTTCAAGCCAGCTAGTTGTGGTTAGATAAATGGTCTTCACCCTACAAATTAAGTTTCATTATCCCTAGGAGTCCGCTGGGCTGGCTCTCATGGGCTGGCCCTCAGTGTCTTCCTGTATCATTGTCTGTGACTGACTGTCACACTGGGTTTCTCACATCGGTTGCCCTGGGTAGAGTACCATGGAGTCATAGCTTACAGCAACCTCAAACTATTGGGCTCAAGCCATCCTCCTGCGTCAGCCTCTCAAGTGGCTGGGACTATAGGTACCAGCCACAACACCCAGCTAGTTTTTCTATTTTTAGTACAGATGGAGACAAATGGGCTCTTGCTCTTGCTCACTCTTGTCTCAAACTCCTGAGCTCAGGCTATCTCCACCTGCCTTAGCCTCCCAGAGTGCAAGGATTACAAGTGTGAGCCACTGCACCTTTTTTTTTTTTTTTTTTTTTTTGCTTTCTCCTTTCATTTGAGCCTTTTACTTACCTGACAGTCTCTTCCCCTGTACCCTCACACAATTTATCTGTTTCTAAGGTCATTTGCTTAGAGACTATCCTTAACTACTGTATTAGTCATTCATTGCTGAATAATGAATTACTCCCAAAACTTAGCAGCTGAAAACAACAAAGATTTCTCACAGTTTCTATGGGTCAGGAATTTGGGTGGAGTTGAGCAGGATGATTCTGACTCAGTCTCATAATACTGAAGTCTTGAGGCTTGCGAGGAAGCTACATCCCTCCAAGCTCACCACTCACATTGGGCTGGCTTCCCCCAAGGCCAGTGATCAGAGGGAGTTAGCACAGATCCTAAGATGGAAGGCTGTCTTTTTATAGCCTACTCTTGGACGTAATACTCTTATCATTTCTGCCCTATTTCATTTGTTAAATAAAAGTTAAGTATAGCCCACACTTAAAGGTAGGGGAGTACATAAGGGTCTTAATACCAGGAGGGGGAGGATCCATGGCACTATCTTACAGGCTGCCTATCACAACCACCTTCTCTTGGAGAGAATGCACACCCACACACAAACGTCCATCACTTTATCTGCTTACCTTGCTATATTCCTTCAAAACACTCCTTGTCAGCATTATGTATTTATCTGTTTATTGTCTATTACCACTTAAATAGAAGACCCCTGAGGGCAAGGGTTTTGTCCTTGTTTGACTCTGTGTCCCCAGCGCTTAACACCAGGTCAGGACACAGTAGGGTTTTAATATTTATTCCATAATTGAATGAATTATGCATGATCAAATGTCATTGAGGGGTATGACTGCTACAATAGGGAGGAAAAACTGTAGAGAAGGACTGATGATTTGTAATCACATTTTGTTCACTCATCAGCTGACACTTAAATACATAAAGAGCCACCACAGTAACAAGCTTTAAGAAGACCAAAAATTGTTGAGTGACGTGGTGGCTTACGCCTATAATCCCAGCACTTAGGAGGCTGAGGTAGGTAGATTGCCTGAGCTCACAGGTTTGAAAACAGCCTGAGCCAGACGAGACCCCATCTCTAAAAAATAGCCAGGCATTGTGGCAGGTGCCAGTAGTCCCAGCTACTTGGTAGGGTGAGACAAGAGGATCGCTTAAACCCAAGAGTTTAAGGTTGCTGTGAGCTAAGACTGCACAGCACTCTACCTAGGGTGACAAAGACTCTGTCTCAAAAAAAAAATTCTTCAGTGAAACAAGGAACCACGCTAATCTTGTGGCTTCAATGAGAGGAAGAGCTTTATTCTATCTACTTAGTTTATGTCTTCTCTGTCCCTAGGAGCTTTTGACCCTGCCATCTTTACCTTTGCCCTGTGCCTCATCTATTATCTTTCTTCCTATTGGTATAAAATAAATGACAGGGTATCTCCCACTTGATCAAAGAACATTTTTATTTTGCAGCAGCAGCAGTATAGGAGAGAGACATGGATTTTCCTTGGGATTTTGTCCCTTCCCCCCAGAACTCTAGTGGAGCAGAAGTTATAAGATTATTGTTTTGGGTACCATGGAATGGAATTCAGTATATTTGATTCCAAGGTGTGCTGTTTTTCCATGTCAGATAGTACATCCATTCCCTAACCAGCTGTCTCATAAATCTGTGCCATTACAAATAGCATTGCTTTAGAAAAATAAAGAATGCATGATTTTTGTCTTTTTTTTTTTTTTTTCAATTTTCAGCAGGTATTTAAGGTTCTATGTTCCAGGTACTAGAGATGCAAAGATGATTCTCATTTGTCTCCTATCTTCACAGTTTGCAATCTAGTTGGACCAAAAAGCTGTGTAGTCTTAAATTCCTGAAGGATATAGGTATCATTTCCTCCAACTCTACCACCTCATTAAAATTTCAGCCCCTCTCCCAGCATCTTTATTGAATAGCAGTTATTTTCTGACACATACAAACATATATATAATTTACCTCTTTACTGTATTTATTATATATTGTCTATCCAAGCCCTCTTTCCAACACACACAATAATGTAAGCTCTCTGAGGGCAGCGATTTTTGTTTGAATGTTCACTAAGGTAACCACACTCCTTGGAATAGTCCCTAGTTCATAATAGATGCTTAAAAAATACTTATCAAATGAATGGGTAGAAGGTTGACTCTATACTTTTTCATTAAATAGCCCAAAAGCTGAACTCGAATTTGAAACTCTGAAATAACTGCTATCATCTTTGAGTTGAAAACCACAAATCTGTGGTTGTATGTCTTTAGCTCCATAGTCTCCCATGTGCAGATGAAAAGAAATTGGACCTGTGGGGGTCAGACCTAGGAGTTCATCTTCGCAAAAGGTGGTCATGATCAGAGCAGACAAAGATAGATTACCAGAGGAGCAGCCTGCACAGTAGGAACCAAGAGGATCTTAGAGCTACTGCCAGGTAGGTGAGTCCAGAGGGTCCGCTGAGCAAAAAATAGGGCATGTTGTTTATACACACATAAAAAGGCAGGGCTCTGGATTTAAAGGCCAAATTTGGCTGCAAGTAAATGCATCTCAGATTTGTGAGAACTGATCCCAAAGGGAGACCACACTAGTTTTCTGAGTACCTACTCTTCTTTGTGTATACTGACCACATGGGCTCAGATTTGGGGAATTCATAGACCAATAATATTTCAAAAAATAAAATCTAAGGGGATGAACTATGTAGGGTTGCTTTTATTTTGCCCTTGCTTTGGTGGAAAATTGCCAGAAATTCCAGTCTTTATGTTACCTAAAGCACATGAAGGAGGACGCAAAGCATTCTATGGAGTGTCCTATGATTTGAGGTCTGTTGTGCCATTTTATCATGGTAGCACCACAGTAAGATGAACCAACTCTTGCAGTTTTCCCTTGGATCCTCAAGAGCATTTGTCCACAGCTATTAATTTCATACCACCAAACTTGATAAATTACATGGAATCTAAGAATAGATTTAAGTTGGAACTCAGATTTCATGGATTACATGTTCAGACTCTTCATCTAAACTTATTTCAGATCCTGGTTCACTTGCTTACTCTGTTTTAGACATAAATCCTGATACATGGGATACATAACAGGGTTTGTCTTCAAAAGTGACTACTATAAAATTGGGGATATAATCTTCAACTATCACCTCATTCTCCAAAGACAAAGAATAAAGAGTACAATTACGTTCTTTGTCAATTGTACCGAATGGGTTGGATTTATGTTCTGTGTCAGACCTTGTAAACTTTCCAGACTCAGTTCTGCAATTTTATTTCTGCTTTCTATTTGTTTACTTGTTTATATTACACTTTGTCTTTATATGGATGAAAAAACAATAGGGATTCTAGGGGCTTATGAATAGAAACTGTTCTGCTGAAAGTGTGTCTGTAGAAGTGTTAGCTTATATAGGTGTGTTGCTGTCTGCTGCCCTGACTTACAGCAAGCAAGCAGAGGGTTCCCTTACGATTTGTTTTAGTAAGTTGGTCCCTACCTGAGAGCAACGAAGTATCAGAACAAGCCAGGACATGGGGAAACCAACTAGGCTCATTCCTAGCCAAAACAGACAACTTAACAGACACGTAACTGTGACTGTAGAGTAAGAAGACTGATTTGCCTTGCCAAGTGGGAAAACCAGTTTGCTACTCCTTCAAGGTAGTGTCTTTTCCCCATTTATAGAAAGGAAACTGAGGCTTGAGGAAGTTAAGTAACTAGCCTAAGGTATATGTGACTCGTAGGTAGATATGGACCTGGGACTGCCCAACTCCTTTGGGAGTGATATTGCCTATGTTACCTGCCTCAGACACATACAAAGACGGCAAAACTTTGCCACAGCATATGCTCCAGAGAGTTCAGCTTGAGACAAAATTGTTGACCAAGCTGAAACATGTTGAAAATGGGGCTGCTTTTTGTAAATCTTAACCGCGAAATGAGTTGAGTTAGAAGAGTATCTGCTTAAGAACCTAGATGAGTAGCCTACAAAGTAGAAACCAAGCAAATCTTACATATATTGCCAGGTCCAGAGGGGCCACCTGAGGTAGGTATTATTTATACACACATAAGAAGGCAGGGCTCTAGATTTGGAAGGCCAGATAGGCTTACTGATGATACTCAATTCATAAAAATATCATTTTCGATGTTATTGAACTTCATTGGTATTATCTTTGAACATGTTCATTTTAATTTTTTTATCTGTGTTGTGCCAAAGCAGTACTTGATCATCCTCAAAATACAGAAAACACTTCTATGGATTAGACCAAGTGAGGCTACATGTTAGTTGAAAGGACTCTGGATATGAAGTCAGAAAGCTCTGAGGTAGAGTATAGTGTACCCCTAATTGGTTGACCTTGCACAAGTCAGCCTCTCACCATCTTAGTTACCTAACCAATAAAAGGGGAACACAAACCGCAAAGGTTCTTCTGAGAATCAATAAGGTAATATATTATGCTATAAATCACTATGCACCTGATAGATACGGTTTTATCTGTGTATTTTAGTTTATACAGGTATATAACTATCAATACTATATTATAACTATCAAAACTGTAACTATAAAAACTGGTCATTTTTTTTTTGTTGTGGTTTGGCCTGGGCCGGGTTCCAACCCACCACCCTCAGGTATATGGGGCCCGCACCCTACTCACTGAGCCACAGGCGTCGCCCCCCCAAAAACTGGTC
>NW_003852515.1:4873447-4877030 GCF_000181295.1 Otolemur garnettii | reverse complement strand
CCTTAGGTGTACGTGGCTGGCGCCTTAGCCGGTTGAGCTATAGGCGCCAAGCCGAAAAACTGGTCATTTCTTAAAAATTTTTAAAATAATTTGCATGTGTTTGATGCTTTATGGTTACAAAATAACCGTGTGTATAATTATATTTAATCTCCATAAGAACTCTGAAAGGGTAATAGAAACATCTTCATTTTATAGATCCCGTAGCTCTGAGATCTTGAAAATCAGAGCCCGGAAGTAGCAGAACTGGCACTCATTTTCCCGGCACTGCATCATGGCTGCTTTCTCATTTTCAAAATGTGACTTGATTATGTCCTGGATTCAAAACTATAAAGTGACAGTTTCATAATCTCTCTTCTAAAAGTATCAAAAGATGTGTTAGGTACTACATAAAAATAGGACAATTATTCTATTCAGTTTGGTTTTTTCAGGTAAGAATTCTGCTCTGAAGCTTATTTCAGAACACAGTTAATCATAGACATAGTGCGTAGAATTGTTATAGTGTTTGTGCTTGTAATGTTGTCTTCTAAAGGTTATGACTTTGGGCTAAAATATTACATTATAGCTTATCCCCTCAAATTTCACCTAGGGTAATTATACATGCCTCTAGGTTTTGGCATGGGGAAAGAAAGGTTGATTATTTTGAGTTAAAATCCTCCCTCAAAAGTCAGATAATTCCTTTATGTTAGGCAAATAATTTAGCATTGTTAACTTTTCCTTTTTGGGCAGGAGTGGAGACAGAATTTCACTCTGTTGCTTTGGGTCGAGTGCCCTGATATCTTCATAGCTCATAGCAACCTCAAACTCCTAGGTTCAAGCAATCTTCTCACCTCAGCCTCCTGAGTAGCTGACTATGAGCACCTGCCACGACACCTGGCTAATTTTTCTATTTTTTTTTAAATTTTTATTTTTTGGAGACAGAATCTCATTTTATCACCCTCAGTAGAGTACCATGGTGTTGTGGCTCACAGCAACCTCAAACTCTCGGGCTCAAGCAATTTTCTTGCTTCAGCCTCCCAAGTATCTAGGACTACAGCGCCCGCCATAATGCCAGCTATTTTTAGAGACTGAGGTCTCGCTCTAGGTCAGGCTGGTCTTGAACCTATAAACTCAAGCAATCCACCCTGCCTTGGCTCCCAGAGTGTTGGGATTACTGGCATGAGCCACTGCATCTGGCCTTCTATTTTCAGTAGAGATAGGGTTTCACCGCTCAGGCTGGTCTTGAACTCCTGAGCTCAAGCAATCCACCTGTCTCAGCCTCCCAGAGTGCTGGGATTATAGGCATAAACCACTGCACCTGGCAATTTTTCTAAACAATAATTTCCTTGGCTTTATGTGACAGATTTAAACTAGATAATCTCTAACAATTAGAAACTTTTTGTTTTACTTTTTTTTAATAATACAGTATTTAATGGTCTTTACCTGAGCATTTTAATTATTTTGGCTTTCATTCCTTGCAAATTATAGTCAAAAGAGCATTATAAATACTTTGATTTGAATCCTCTTTAGAAACACTGCATGTGTAGAAATTGAACAGACGTTTAGGCCAAGTGTGGTGACAGATGCCACTAGTCCCATCTACTCAGAGGCCAAGGCAAGAGGATTGCTCAAACCAAGGAATTTGAGGTTGCTGTGAGCTGCAATGCCACAGCACTCTACCCAGAGCAACAGAGTGAGACTCTGTCTCAAATAAATAAATAAATAAATACAGAAGTTTAGTAAATGACCCCATTTCTATTAAGTAAATGCTAAGAGAGAAGTATGAATTTAGGGGTCCAGTATTTCAGATGAGAAGTGAAAGTGTAGCCCTAAGCATTTGTATTGAAAATGCAATGGCCTTTTTTTTTTTTTTTTGTAAGCATGAGAATATTAGACTTTGGATGGAAGCCAAATAATACTATTTGGATAGTCAGCATGATCTGTCTCTCAGAATTTTCCCCTGCAGTCTCAGTTGGGCACCTATTCTATTTTTAACTGAGTTCTAAACTCTTTGTTAGCATTGCTTCATCCACTTAAACTGCAGCTGCTTTTCCATCCCTAACGATGGTTTGTGTTTTAGCAGTAAATGAGGTGATTCTAATATGTACAACTACTTAAAGCATAGCACTAACGCATTAACAAAGGGAGAGGAGAAAGTTGTGTTTAAGTTTTTGATATTTCGTGAAACGGTACATAGTTAAACATTGACTCTAGACCAGGATTTCATATTTCCCTTCTTGGTTATGTTATCACATGTAAGTAATTTTACGTCTCTGATAAAGTTCTATGTTAGAACTACCTGGCTCTTGGTAGTTTTAAGCTAGTTTCTGATGCCAGTTGTTGGTTATATTACTCTGTATGGTTTCTTCCTTTTGGCAGCTGATATGTTCTTGCTATAACATATGGTAAGATGTAAATGTAAAGCTTGGATTAATCAGTAATGGAATTTTCCATGCTTGTGCCTTTCTCATATAAAGGTTAGTCTCCATAAGCTTATTCCTTCCCATCAGTTATCTCTCCAGCCTTTCTGTGCTATTGAATGCAGCATCTGTAAGAATGCATTTGCATTGCCCCAGAATGCTACAATTTTAGCTGCTAAGAAGGAAGCATCTCTGGGGTCTTTGAGAGTAAATTCAAAACCTTATTTGCACAATTCCTAAGTTTGGCTAACTTGTTCAGTGGGCCGCCTAAGTTCAGTACTTTGAACTTTTGTAAATATTTTCTTCAAATGAAAACTGCTCCCAAAGTTAGGTTTGTGTGTGTGTATTTGTTTTAACTGTTTAATTTAACTACTATGATATAGAAATACAGAGGTTTTTTTCCAAAGCACTTGTGAGTATATTAACTATTACTTTTAATTACAAAATGGGATTTAAAATTGCCTTTTCCTACATAATTTCATTGCTGTATAAATTAGCATCTGAAAAACAACTTGAATTTGACAGACAGTATTCAAAGAGTCAAGAATTTACTGATTGGTTTAAATTTTTTTTTTTTTTTTAGAGACTAGGTCTCACTGTGTTACCAGGCTGCTCTTGAACTCTTAGGCTAAAGCGATCTTCCCACCTCAGCCACTGGGGCATCTGGGACTACAGGTGCATGCCAACTGTGCTGGCATAAATTATTTTTGTATAGTATATTTTGTACTTAGTTATTGATGTAGAAAATATTGTCTATGTGCATGTGTAACTTTTTTAAAAAAAATTTCTCGCTGTCAGTTGTGTTGTGATGTCTAGAATATGCAAGACAGAAGCTGCCTGGTGGTCAAGATGAGGCCTAGTCTGGCAGTCCACAGGGAGGAGGAAAGCATCCTTGCTATAGAGTGGGTTATGCCCTCTATTTTTGCTGACTCTTTATTATCTGGTGCTTCCTAAGGCCAAACTCTGCCTTGCACTGAGAATCCCCAGGGCAGTTAACTGAGCCTGAGCTGGTGCTTATGGCATGCGGACATTCTTTTCGTCCCATCTCATAGTATATTGCTGGACTTATAAGAATTAAGAGTATAAATATGTTTTTTTCCTGGGTTGAAAACTACTTAATTCAGATAATGATAGGTAAATTACTTATCTTGAAATAACACCTTCTGACTCGGCGCCTGTGGCTCAAG
>NW_003852515.1:4838755-4873186 GCF_000181295.1 Otolemur garnettii | reverse complement strand
AAAAAAAAAAAAAAAAAGAAAGAGCACCTTCAAAAGACTAGTTTCTACATGTATTTAAAATGAAAGCAATCTTTTAGAGAGCATGAAATGATTAGATGTCAAAATCCTACTGTACGCCTTCTAGAACTTTCTTTTATCTTCATTTTTTCCCCCTATTCTTTAGCTCTTAGCTCTGAGTATAATTTATAATTGTTTGAGGAATCAGACACTAAGTTCTATAAGGAGTGGACAGTGTATTTCTTAGCAGATTACTGTAGCCTTGCCCCAGCTGAAGAAAACAGCTTCAGCAGGCTGACCAGACTTTCTGCTGAATAGGCCATCCTCAGGGCTGAGATCCAGGAATTCTGAAGCATTGTTTAGGACAGTCTACAGAGAACTGTAGATGATTTGTATAAAATAAAGCTCTTTTAGGATTAAGAGAGTGGTTTACAGACCAAGCTTTTGGTGGGGTGGTTTTTCTCATCTGTGGCATGTTTATCGAAGGACAGTATGCCAAATGTCCACCACCCTCATTAAAGAAAGCTATAGGGGCAAACGTCAGAGGCTTTATATTGGAATATTTTCTTTTGTCATATTTTCTTTTGTACAATTTCTGTGATTTTTTTTCTCCTATTTGTATTTTGAATAGCTATTTTGGGAGAGTTTAAGTTTTATTTTATATTTCTGCTTTTTGGTCTTCTGCCATTTTTCCTGTCTTTTACTAAATTCAAGCAGCTGCCATATTAGCTTTTCTGTGTTTGGATATTGGCTCCCATCCATGTCCATCTTTCTGGACTTTAAAACCCCTTTTTCTTTTTTAGTTTTCTTTTCATCAGTTTTGTTCTCCAAAGCATCTGTTCTGGTTAAAGAGAGAACAAAATGCTTTTCATTAAGTAAAAGAGCTCAAGTATTATTTGATCTTATATTCTCTACTTAGATTTATTCCCCCCAACTAATATTTCAGAAGCTCATATACTATAATATTTTTAAATCTAGCAGTTGACCTATCAAACAGATCTGCTATTCCTGGTATTGTATAATTCGTAGGCTTTTCTATTCTGAGTTGTAACCCTACCCCTGCCTCCACAAATTTATTTTTAGTAAGAGACACTTTTCTTCAAAATTTATGTGAAATTTACCACAGCACATTTAATCAAGTCTCATATTAACTGAAAATGAGGATTTAAGAATAAATATTTATAAAAATACTTGTTGCCTTGAAAATGTGATCAGTATACTTACAGTGAGATGGATATCTTGGGAACTGAGAAATAAGTTTTCCTCTAGGAGCTCAACTATTAAGAAACAACCCACATATTAACTATTAATATTAACTGAAGAAGTCATCTGCCTAATAATAACCAAGACTCAGAGGTCACCTATAAATGGCTAACTGCAGAGATTTGAGAACGCTGAAGGCCAAGTGAAGGGGACTAGAGTTTTATCTTTGCTAAAGCAGTTCTTCTCACTACAAGTATAATAAAATATTGCTCCCATCCCTTCTCTTGCCTCTCCCAATCACCTGAGCTTCTTGAGGGTGGGATCATGCCTTTCCACAGGCCTGTAGTTTGAGGGTTAAGATCTGGGCCCAAGAGTCAGACTGTCTAGGTCCACACTGCAGCCCTATCACTTATGGCTATTGTGGCATAGCTAAGTTTCTTGACTTTTTCTTATTTTCTCCTTATTTCGTTACCTATGAAATGGTAGTTACATAGAAGAATTATAAGTATTAACTGTAAGATACGTATATAGGTCCTATTGCCATTACTATATTTATCATATCTCTCATGGTATTTATTAAATGCTTATTGTATCGTAATTTGAAGGAGAATTGCCTAGAACCTGGGCAAGGAGCACGGCCCCATATATCACTAACATGTAGATGCCTCTGGGATCCAATGCTCATTACAATTCAAGAAGCACCCTCCTCATGTTTGACCTGCATTCTTGAATAAAGGGAAACTGAATAAGTGAAGATCATGTAATACTGCTGTTAACTTTAAAGTGGACACTGGTTTAGAGAATGAAAAGGGTTTGAACCACAGAAATGCTTAGAAGAGAAAAGATGCATTAACTTGTCAAACCCTCCCTCTTGGCATGAATGCTGAAATCCTACTATAAGAAAATATTGTTTCCCACTAGAACCAAGCTTCCATGTTCTTGCTTGTGAGAGTATCTCAGTTCACGATTCTGGATATACCCATAACTTAGCACAATATTTTTAATCATTGTACCTGAAGGCTGAGTAGTAAATTATACTATTGTTATATTTATATAGTATATGTATAGATCTACATGGAACATGCAAGAAGTTTGATTATTTGAATTTATTATTATTTGAATTATTATTTTACAGGAAAATTTTAAAACATTAAATATTTAGTTTTTTAGCTTTTTACATTATAAGGTAATTTTGAAACTTTGTCCATGTTTAGTAGTTGCATTTTGTTTTCAATGCTTTTTAAATTATTATGGTTTATAGAACATAACAGTCCTCTGTCAGTATCCACAGGGGATTGGTTCTAGGACCTCCCATAGATACCAAAATTCACATATACTTTAAATCACCTCTAGATTATTTATAACATATAATACAATTTAAATGCTATGTAGTTGTTATACTATTGTTTCTTATCATTATTTATTGTTATATTGTTATTTTTTAATATTTTTGATCAGTAGTTGGTTGAATTCACAGGCACAGACCACCAACTCTACACTCTTATGCTTACAAAAAAAGGGCCCTGTGTTTCTTTCTTATTTTTTTGTTTTAGAGACAGAGTCTCACTCTGTCACCCTTGGTGGAGTGCCGTGGTATCACAGCTCACAGCAACCTCCCTTCTCTTGCCTCAGCCTCCCAAGTAACTGGGACCACAGGCACCCGCCACACCTGGCTATTTTTTGTTGCAGCTTGGCTGGGGCCAGGCTTGAACCCGCCACTCTTGGTATATGGGGCCGGCACTCTACTCACTGAGCCACAGGCGCCACCCAAGGGCTCTGTGTTTTCTATACAAATGCTTGAGACCATACTTTCATACCTCATCTTTTTTTTTCTTTTTTTTTTGAAACAGTCTCACTATATTGCCCTAGGTAGAGTACCGTGGTGTCGCAGCCCATAGCAACCTCAAACTCTTGGGCTTGAGTGATGCTCTTGCCTCATCCTCCCAAGTAGCTGGGACTACAGGTGCCTGCCACAACTTCCAGCTATTTTTTGTCATAATTGTCAGTGTTGTTTAGCAGGCCTTGGCCGAGTTTGAACCCACCAGACCCAGTGCTTATGGCTGTCGCCCTAACCACTGAGCCATAGGTGCTGAGCCTCATATCTTATCTTAAATATCAGACCCCAAAATTCAGAATTCTGTTAGCATTTGCTTCATAGAAATTGGGCCATATATTAAGCTTTTATTAAATCTTCTTACTATACTTTGCAAGGAAAAGTAAATTTTCAGTTTATGTGAAGATCTCGATTATAACAATATAAAGATTTTGCTAAAATCAATACATTTTATGGAGTAAATATATATGAATTATGTGTATCTGTATTCATCCAAATATCACTGACTCATTATCAGAATAATAATGTATGCAATAAGTTAATTCTGTCATTTTTGTTGTTTAGCTGACTTCAGGTGATAAAAAATAGCTTTATATGCTTTTATTTATGTTGAAATCAAGAAATTTTTATCATGATAGGAAGAAGGAATATTATTATTTAAAATTTTTAGCTTTTTTTTTTTCTGAAACAGCATCTCATTTTGTTGCCCTTGATAGAGTGCCATGGCATCCTAGCTCACAGCAACCTCAAACTCTCACATGAGTGTACTCTTGCCTTAGCCTCCCAACTAGCTGGGATTACAGGTGCCCACCACAACGCCCAGCCATTTTTAAAATTTTTTTTTAAGAAATGCAGTCTCTTGCTTAGGTTGGTCTCCAACTCCTGACCTTCAGCAATCCACTAACCTTGGCCTTCCAGAGGCCTAGGATTATAGGTATGAGCCACTGTGCCCCACCTCCAATTTTTAACTTTTAGGCAGGTGTTATGGTGGGCGCCTATGATGCTGCAGCACTCAAGAGAAGGTAACAAACTAAGATACTATCTCTAAATAAATTAATTGTTTAGCTTATTTAATTGTTTCTAAGTACTATATTAGGAAACATGGCATATAGGATACCCTTTGCCCCTCTGTGGGCCCAAAAGAAAGGCATGGCTATGTCTATTGATATGGAAGAAACAGGAAGGCTCAGTGGAGAAGGTGCTAGGGCTGTGAGTGCAGAGTGATTTGGACCTGAGGCATGGCGTCAGCTTAGCTCCACCATGTGTGGGATGGCAAATATGCTACTATACTTGGGTACCTCAGCCATTATTAGGCTTCTGGACCATTAGAGCCAATACCCTAGAAGGTGGTAATCCCAGGGAGCATCCCATATGGCGAGACTTTGCAGAGACAGGCCAGTAGCCCTACTCTGACATCTCACATCTCGGTATTAGTGCCCTCCCACTCCAACACTCAGCACTTTATTTCCAATGCCTATTTTCAATTAGGCATCTCCCTAAGATATGGAGTTGACAGGGTAACATGTATGAATAAAGCACATTTTACCTGCTTGTATAAAAATGTAAAAAAATATTAGAAGCTAAGCAAAGGCTGTTTATCTCTGATCAGTCACTCACTAAGGGAAAAGGGTCCTCTAGATATGAACTTTGCTGAGATTTTCAAGCAGCCCTACAGAATCGAAGTCCTCAATTTTGACAGAAAAAAGTCCAGCCTGCCTCACTGTGTCTTTAGTCAGTGTGTGTGGTTTCGCCATGTACCTAGAATTTGTTGACTCTGAGGATATGTGGTGCTCTTGTGTTCTTGTTATTTGCCCACTGCAGGAGGTTGTCACTCAGGATGCTAGCCAGCCATCTGCCCCTTTTGTTACATTCACTCACTCACCCTGTGACACGTTACCTTACTTTTCTCTTGTCTTCCCTTTACCTCTTTGTCTTTCTTCCTCTGCCATCTCACCCATCATCTCCTATTCTGGGCAATAGATGCAGTATTTTTATCTTTAAATCCTTGCATTTTTATCATGGATTACACACACCCAGAACCCATTTATTCCCCCTATCTTAACTTTGTACCTACCATGTGCCAAGCGTACGGAAAACTAAGATGAAAAAGACAAGTTCCCAGACTTCTGGGAATGTAGTCAAGTGAAAAACAGCTTTCATATTTCTTGTGCTTCATATAAAATACAGAACACTTGGATCCAAATAAAATAATCTGTCCTCATAACAACCCTGTGAAGTATCTAGGGTAGTTATTACCATTATTGTCAAAAGCAGTCTGTAATATCTTTGATTTTTCTACCATTGCTTAAAATACCACTTTTTTCTTTCTTTTTGGTCCATATCAGCATGAAATCAAGAGGTCTCATTAATCCTATTTTCAAGTTCATGTTCCTCCTTCACCCTCCAGTCTTTTACCTGCAAGTTGTTTTTAAAAATTAAACACATTTTCTCATGACTCTCTGTATTTGATATATTATAAATAAAAAAATGTTGGGCCAGGGAACGGTGGCTCACACCTATAATCCTAGCACTCTGGGAGGCCAAGGCAGGTGGATAGCCTGAGCTCATGGGTTCGAGACCAGCCTGAGCAAGATTGAGATCCCCATCTCTAAAAATAGCTGGACATTGTTTGTAGCGGGCACCTGTAGTCCCAGCTACTCGGAAGGCTGAGGCAAGAGAGTCAGTTGAGCCCAAGAGTTCAAGGTGGACTCGCTGCCGTAGCTTAGTGGTTAGGGCACCAGCCATATAAACTGGGGGTTCGAACCTAGCCCAGGCCTGCTAAACAAGGACAACAACAACAAAAACAAACAAAAAAACTAGCCGGGGGCAATGCCTGTGGCTCAAAGGAGTAAGGCATTGGCCCCATATGCCGGATGTGGCAGGTTCAAACCCAGCCCCAGCCAAAAACTGCAAAAAAAAAAACAACTATCCCAAGTGTTGTGGTAGGTGCATATAGTCCCAGCTACTTGGGAGGCTGAAGCAAGAAAATCGCTTAAGCCCAGGAGTTTAAGGTTGCTGTGAGCTGTGAACGCCATAGCACTCTACTGAGGGTGACATAATGAGACTCTGTCTCAGAAAAAAGAAGAAAGAGTTTGAGGTTGCTGTAAGCTATGATGCCATGACACTCTACCGATGGCGACAAAGTAAGACTCTGTCTCAAAAAAAAAGTACTGGGGTGGCGCCTAAGGCTCAAAGAAGTAGGGTGCCGGCCCCATATACCAGAGGTGGTGGGTTCAAACCTGGCCCCAGCCAAAAACTGCAAAAACAAACAAACAAACAAAAAATGTTGGCGCCTCCTTCCCACATTCTTCTAGGTAATCCAGTGTTTGTTTAAAGTATATACGCGTCTTTATTTAACATACAATCCCTAATATTATAATAAGCATCTTCAGTGAAGAGCCTTGTTTACCGTATAAATCACTACCTCATCTCAAGGAAGCGCTTGATGTAGATTACCTAAATTTAATAAAATTTACAGAATTAACTTCTTGTGCCTCCATCTTATGTCTATGAATAATTCCTTTAATTTCCTAAATGACCTCAATGTTCATTTGAATTTTACTTTGTCTTCAGAAACCATTTCCATAATTTGGATTTTCTTACCTTTCTTTGCAACTGATAGGTGATCCCAGACAATTTGATCTTTTACTGAAATTAAATAAGGATATCTTAAATGTCTTTATCTATAACTGTAATCAAAATAGTAAGTCATGCCAGAACTCAAATTTTGTCCTGTGGTTTCTATAGATCTACATGATTACTACTGGCTGGTTATGAACCTATAGATAGCTGTTTGCAGATGTCCAGAAGTGATCCAGTCATCTGTACTTTATATATATATACACATATATGTGTGTGTGTGTGTGTGTATGTAAAATCAGAATGATCTGTGGTGTGACATCAAAGTCATACTGAAGACCAGGCAGATTGTTCCATTTTTCTCTGCTTATCACTCCCTTATAGGAAGACATTTAGTCACCATAGTAAAGTTTCTCGTAGACAGATGTGGATGACTTGATGGTAAGCTGCTCGCCTGCACCACTGAGAACGTGCTGGGCCTTTTCAGTGGCTTCCTGGTCAGCAGCAAATGGCACTACACTCATTTCCTCGGGTTTCTGAGAACCCTGTGTCCTTGTCACCAAGGCAAGCTTACTTAAACATGTCAAGAAGAAAGTAGTCTTAATGGATGGCCTGTTTTGAACCTGTTTGTCCATTTATCACGTGTCAGACACTGTACCTTACAGTTAGTTGATCAAGACCGAAGGAGGCACAAACAAGGTCCATGTTCTTAGCTTTCCTTCACCATTGCCAGGTTTGTGTAGCTGCATCTTTCTCTCTCTCTCTCACTCTTGTGTCTTTTTTGAGAATTTACTTGAGATTTAGTTTCTGTAGTTTTATTCTGATAAAGCTCTTTTCCTATGTTCTGTATTATTTAATTTGCCTTTCAATTTCTGGTGGGTCATATCAATTACCTTAAATTTCTTGCTACCCCTTCTAATACATTGACATTGTTAAAAGTCTCTGTTGATTTGTGTGAATGAAAAGAAACACAGACCCAGATAACTCAAAACTAATTTGTTTGACTTTGGATTTTAAGATGATTTTGTACCAGATTTGTACTCCCCCTTGGGTTTTATTTAAGCTGCTATTATGATCAGTTGACATTCCTTAAGCATGTACCAGCTGGCTAATGGAATGAATAGGCAGGCCTGAGGAAAATGAGCTAGGGTGGAAAATTGGCTGTGGATAATACACACATGGATCGTTGAAAATTGATCGTGGTTTGTTCCTGTGCCTGGAAAACTATTTGCTTAACGACCTAGTTTTCTTGATCTTCTTTCCATGGAACTTTATATTCTGATATAATGAATTTGTTGTACAAAGAAACTGCTAAGATATTTAAGGAAACAGGTATAAAAATTAGTGTACCAAGAACTAAATTTATATCTGAATAATTGTTCAAGTTCTATATGTACTTAGTTCTTATATGTTCTCCTACTGTTTGCTTTTCTTGTATTTTAATTGTGGTTTACACATCTGTTTAATCATCTCATCGTAAACTATCTTAATTTCACTCACATTGATATTTCATAATCTTTGATAATTTAAGTACAGTATTTAGCCTCTGTGGTAATCTTCAACAGAAACTAGATTTACTATTTCCTTACCCAGAAATTCATTAGCAAGAGTTCCAAAGGAAACAATAGAGGCTACAGTCATAGTAAAACTGCATGACTTTTTCCCTTAGTTCTGATGGTGGTGATACCACTTAAGGTCAGAATACATGATTGCTAGAAATTGTTGTCTTCATATTTAGAAGTAAAGCCCTGGAGGGGGAGCTTATGGAGGATAATTTGGGGTGGGAAGTAGAGAATGAGCAGCATGCTTAGGACAGAATTGTGATCAGTCCTCCTCATTCCTCCCGCCTCTCCAGTTATCAGCCTATCCCGTAGTTACTTTAGAACAAGTGCAGAAGCCGTGGTGCTCTGTTAGGCCTTTCCCCCCACACTGATTTTGTGCCTGTTAATGATAAAGAGAAGTTGATTTTTCCAGGATTTGCTGCACACGTTTGTGGAGGAGAGAGAGCATAATAGAGCAGCTGATACATAGCCTTAAAAACAGGGTCAGTTCTGTTTGCTTTGTTCCTCTTCCTTCTTGATCATTAACAGTGTTATTTTGGGCAACTTAGTCAAGGTCTCTGAATATAACTTTCCTTATCTGAAAACTGGTAGTGATAACTATTATATGTTATGTTCAGATAACACCTAAGTTTACTCCGTAAACGTACAGGTCTCTACCAGCATTAGTTGTTAAACCAGTCACAAATAACCTAACCTGGACATCCTAACCCCAGGAATAGGACAGTGTGTACTGTATGGGCTTTGGACTGTCTCTAAGCCCACTTTCCCGGCAGGAACGTGGCTGCCCGGCCCAAGCTCTGCTCCTCCTTTTATGATCTTTCATCCTGGTCAGTGTGTTTCACCTCAGGTAGTCATTTTCATACATAACACCTTCTTTTCTCTTTGATTATTCGTATGAAACAGAAAGCATCCTTAGTCGTGCCAAGGAAAGTTAACAAGAAGTGTTGGAGAGTTTTAAGTGAAACTGAAACTAAAGAAGAATCAGTATCAAACTTCATAGTTCTTGAAAGTACCAAGAATATGCCTTCTGTGTCTTTGCAAGAATCTTTACTGAGCATTGTTTTCTGCAGATGTATAGCATTGCAACCATATTCTGACTCAAATAGCCTTTTGTAATCTGGTCGACAAAGCTAGGCAAACATTTTAACATACTTTTTATGGGAAAATGCGTTCTTATTTATTTGTAACTGTATATGTTAACATTTTGCTCATCGTTGGAAAACTACTCAAACAAGTTTTTTCTCTAATGATTTTTAACTGTTTTTTTTTGTCAGGAGGTCATGTAAACATGACTGATTATCTGTTTGTATTTAGAAACCACCACAGTAGTTTATGGGAAGGAGAGAATTGTACCTGGAATATTTGTACCCTTTCATTTTTTTACTTACATCTATAAGGATGAAAAAGGATCTCTGTTTTAAAGCTAGATAAATTTTTCATGAACTATGGTATAAGACAAGAGTCCCCAGATCATTTCAATAGACTACATTATTATTATTTGAAAAAGCTAGAAGAAAGATATGTGGTCATCACACGCACTTATCCTTTGTGATGCCACATGTGCTGTGATATCTGACTGAGTCCAGGGCCTAGGAAGGTGCACGTGGCAGTGACCAGCTGATGCTTCCCTTCACTGACCTGTCAGCTGTTCCTCCCAGGATCAAAATGTACCAGGCTGCTGAGTTAACTGAAAAGATATTTTTTGAAGATCTCAAGATTAATAATAAGAGTTTATAAAAATAGATGTTATGGCTCTGCGCCTGTGGCTCAAGTGGCTAAGGCACCAGCCACATACACCTAAGGTGGTGGGTTCGAATCCAGCCCGGGCCCACCAAACAACAATGATGGCTGCAACCAAAAAATAGCCAGGCATTGTGGGCGCCTGTGGTCCCAGCTACTTGGGAGGCAGAGGCAGGAGAATCGCTTGAGCCCAGGAGTTGGAGGTTGCTGTGAGCTGCGATGCCACAGGACTCTACCCAGGGGGATAGCTTAAGGCTCTGTCTCAAAAAAAAAAAAAAAAATAGATGTTATATAAAAACAAGCCAATGTACCTGTTGAAGATGAAGAGGGTAGTAAAGTAGTTTGAAAGCATAAAATTAGGGGCGTGGAGGTAAATACCACGAAAAACAGATAAACAGTGGAAATTATTTTTCAACTAGGTAGAGAAGGATGAGGTAGAAGACTGCTATGTTTTACTGTAAGTTTTTTGAACAATATTTGTCTTTTTAAGCTATGTGCATGTTTTACTTTGATAAAATAAAAATCAATATAAAATAAAAGAGTAAAGTATATATAGTAGTACTATAATAGTGTAATTAAATGTTTATATAGAATCTATGTAATTATTCAGTTTCAAAACTTTGTGATTAGATTTATAGACCTGTCTTTGGATTATATTTGTTATTTGCTGCCAACTTTTTTTGAGACAGAGTCTCACTCTCTTACCCTAGATAGAGTACAGTGGCATCATCATAGCTCACTGTAGCCTCAAACCATAGGACTCAGGTGATCTTCCTGCCTCTGCCTCCTGAGAACTTGGACTATAGGCGTGCACCACATCCAGTTAATTTTTCTAGTTTTAGTAGAGATGAGGTCTCACTCTCACTCAGGCTGGTCTCTCACTCTTGATCTCATGCAATCTTCCCACGCCTCCTCAACCTCCCAGGATGCTAGGGTTACAGGCGTGAGTCTCCGTGCCCGTGCCCAGCCTGTTTCCAGCGTTATGCCTCTTAACTTTATCAGTGTGTCGTAAGTAATGTTCAGGCCAGGGATGATCGTCTTCCTATGTTGCTATTCAGCACACCATGCACAGGATCTTATGCATAGTAAAGTTTTAAACATTGTTGATATATAAGTTTTCTGGGTTTTTACTTCTTTTTAAAAATTGCACAAATAATACATGTTCATTGTAGAAAAAATAGAAAATGCAGAGAAGCAAAAAAATATCACCTCAAAACTAATTATACCATTTTGATAACATCACTACAAATGTTTTTCTATGCAATAGGCACTTGTAAATAAATTTAGGATTATCTGATATACACACAACCAGCTTTACATACTGAACATGTTCTGAATGTCTTTCTGTGCCAAGTATTCATTTGTATTCATTTTTAATGACTGCTCATCTTTCACTTGTATGCATATGCCATGATTAACTAATCTTTTATTGCCAAATATTTAAGTTTTTACTCTTTTTCTGTAGTTGTTCACAAGTTGTTTAATGAGGATCCTTACACATACAGTTTTCCATGCTTATTCAAATATTTTCTTAGGAAAAGCAGGACTTTTAGGTCACCTAGTATATACTATTCTTAAAACTCTTTGTCTTGTTGCCACATTGTCCTCCAGAAATGTTATATCAGCTTTAGTCCCCGTTAGTTAAGAAGAGAATTATCTATTTCATTTATAGAGAGTATCCATAAGGGCAGGAACACTTGTCTTTGTTGGGTTAAGTCTCTTTGAATTGTAGTGAATTTGAACATTTACAATGTAGACATATTTGGCCAGTCATGTCTTTTGGGTATTATTCAAAATTTAATAAGAAAAAAATGGTATTCTTATATTAAAAATGTATAATTTAACAGTCTCATTGCAAGTACTTTTTAGTGTTTTTTCTTTTGTTTTTTTTTCAGTGTTTCTTCCCTTTATATAAAAATTTCTTTTAATTTTTGTGTTCAAAACTGTCAACCATCTAAAAGAATTTTGCCCCAGCAACCATGCTTCAAAAGTCTGTTCCTTTCCCAAGATCGTATGTCTGGAATGAATTGATTCTCAGAACCTAGTGGGATGACTACCTCTCAAATTTCTTCCTTTTTCCCATCAGGAAAGCAATAGAAGAACTGCTTAAGGAGGCAAAGCGTGGGAAGACAAGAGCAGAAACAATGGGGCCTATGGGTTGGTAAGTTCTTGAGCAATCTTCCTTAAAACTTAAAAAAAATTAAAGAGGCTGGAGTTAGAAATATGCAAATCTTTAGCATATAGAAGAAATGTTAAACTGTAGATATAGAGGAAATCACCCAGAGGCAAGTGTGGAGTAGAAAAATGGCTGAGAACAAAATGGCGAAGAACTGTAAGAATGTGCCGGAGCAGGCTGCAAGAGGAAGCAAATCCCAGTTACCTCCAGACAGGGGAGAGGGTCAGTGGCTTCCCTCCCAGGGGGTACAGTGTAAGTCCCTGGGTGCAGGACACAACTACAGCTCTGATTGTTATCTGTCCTGTAAATGTATAACTTAATGCTTTGTACCCTCATATTAATCTAAAATTAAAAAAAAATTAAAACTCACAAAACACATAAAAAAAAGCTGGGTGCATATAATTACCGACTGTAGTGATATGCATGTATACGTTTTCCTTCTTGACTTTCATAAGTATAGTTCCTTCTTGATGAATAGGGTTCATCTGTTCATAACTATTACACTGATTTGACTGTCATCCATATACCTGAGTATGCTTACAAAAATAATGTGTGTTATTATTGCCTATTTTATTGTGTCCTGTGAAGTGTTCTGTCATGTTTTATATGTTTCTCAAATAAATCCTCTTTTAAAATGTAAAAAAAAAAAAAAAAAAAAAAAAGGTGGGCTATGGGTGTGTAAGGAGGATAGCATTATGGTTCTGTCATATTTTTGATTCACAAGTCCCCCCAAAATATGTAGATATTATAGTGCCCAAAGGCACCTGTGCAAAAGTAATATTATTTCAGTGTTTCTCACTTAAGAATTTCTGTTTGGGGCCAGGAGAGGTGGCTCCCACCTGTAATCTTAGTGCTTTGGGAGGTTAGGGTGGGAAGACCACTTGAGAACAGGAATTCAAGACCTGTCTGGGCAATGGCGAGACCCCATCTGTGCAAAAAATTTAAAAATTATCTGAGTATGGTGCATGCCTATAATCCCAGCTACTTGGGAGGGTGAAGTAGGAGGATGGCTTGAGCTGGGGAGTTTGAGATTGGAATGAGCTATGATGACACCACTACACTACAGCCAGCTGACCCTGTAAAAAAATAAAAAAGAAAGAAAATAAGAATTATGTTTTCTTAAAAGTCCTTAGTAAATTAAAGTTTATTTTAGAAAATTAACTAAGTATTTTGGTTATGTGACAATTTAGCCATGTAGAACTAAAGTTTACCTTTATAGTTTCTGTACAAGATAAGTTTATTAAAACTTAATAACATAAACAAAAGAAAATTTTAAGCTTAGGAATTAACTTTACTCTTTTAGGCACTACTTTAGCAATAGCATTTGCATTCAGTAACTATCCCTATTTTGGATCTTTTATCTACAATTAAAAGTTCACTACAGTGGATATAAAATAGGAATAAGAGTAGAAGCTAGACTTTTGAACACATCTCATTTTGTAGATTTGACTTTTAGAACCATAAACTTGGTTTACATAAAATACAAAATAAAATTAAATGAAAATACAGGGAAAAAGAAATCCCTAAAAATCAAGTAAAATGAATAAATGGACCTAAACAAGCCATTGAGTGGATAGCTTAGCCACTTAGAAAGAAACCGTTTCAAGTGATCTGAAATTGAGTGTATTTCCAAAAGACAAGTTATCATATTATCAGGAATGATATTGGTATTACTAGTCCAAAAGTATTATATTCTAGGATAAAATAAATATTTTCTATATGTAAATACCAAGGCTTTTAGTGTAAACAAGATACAAATATTAAATCAAAGAAGTAAAACCTACTTGTAATCCTGAATTTGAATAGGAAATATTGATACGAAGTTCTTTTACACTTTTTCTTTAAAAAAAAAAAAAGAGAGAGAGAGAGAGAAAGTTTTTTCTAGCTCTACTCACAGAAACTAAATCCTAGCAATAATAACCACCCATCCAGTGGCCTTGAATAGGCCTAGTACTCAGATTGTATTATGTAAACACCATTTCTCACTGAAAGGAGCAGGTATCCTTAGAGTAATAACTGATTACAGAAGAAAGCCAGGTTATACAGTCAACATGAAATATAGGACAAGGCCTGGCAAGGTGGTTCACACCTGTAATCCTCGCACTTTGAGGGGCTGAGGTGGATGGATTGCTTGAGCTTGCAAGAGACCCCATCTCTACTAAAAATAGAAAAAGTAGCTAGACATCGTGACAGGTGCCTATAATCCCAGCTACCTGAGAGGTGCAGGCAAGAGGATTGCTTGAGCCCAGGAATTTGAGGTTTCTGTGAGCTATGATGCCACAGCATTCTAGCCAGGGTACTGAATGAGGCTTTGTCTTAAAAATAGAAAAGAAAAGAAAAAACTATAATGATTGAAACACCTAATATTTATTAAATCCATAAGGTCATAATGCTACCCACCATGACAAACCTAGTAGTCATGGAGAATGCTAGGGAACCATGAGGAAGAATTAGGCATTGCAGAAAGATTAGGAAATGATTGTCATCATTTGAATTCCTAACAACTCAATAATAAGATAAATAATCCAATTTAAAAATGGACAAAAAGGCCAGGGTCAGTGGCTCACACCTATAATCCTAGCACTCTGGAAGGCCAAGGTGGTTGGATTACCTGAGCTCAGAAGTTCAAGACCAGCCTGAGCAAAAGCAAGACACCCCCGTCTCTACTAAAAATAGAAAAAACTAGCTAGGCATTGTGAGAGATGCCTGTAGTTCCAGCTACCTGGGAGGGTGAGGCAAGGGGATTGCTTGAACCCAAGAGTTTGAGGTTGTTATGAGCTAAGACACCACAGCACTCTATCCAGGGCACAGAATAAGACTGTGTCTCAAAAAAAAAAAAAAAAAAAAAATAGACAAAAAGTTTAAATAGACACTTAGCCTAAGAAAATACAGGATTGGCCAATAAACATATGAAAGAATGCTCAAATCATTAGTTATCAGGAAAATACAAATAAAAATCACAATTAGTTACCATTACACATGCCCTAGAATGGTGAAAATTAAAGAATAACAGCAAATAAAGATAATGATGTAGAGCAAGTAAAATTTACACATTGTTGATAGAAACATAATACAGCCACTCTGAAAGCCAGGTAACGGTTTCTTTCTTTCTTTTTTAGAGATAGAGTCTCACTCTATCGCCCTTGGGAGATTGCCATGGCATCACAGCTCACAGCAACCTCCAGCTCTTGGGCTTAGGTGATTCTCTTGCCTCAGCCTCCTAAATAGCTGGGGCCACAAATGGCTGCCACAACGCCCTGATATTTTTTTGTTGCAGTTTGGGCAAAGCCAGATTCCAACCCGCCACCTTCGGTATATGGGGCTGGCGCCCTACTCACTAAACCACAGGTGCCGCCCAGGTGACAGTTTCTTATAAATATACACTTATGTACAGAATCCTCCTTCTAACAAATTGCCAAAGAGAATTGAAATCTTAAATCCACACAAAATCTGTCATGTTCATAGCAGCTTTATCCATAATAGCCCAAAACTGGAAACAACCCAAATGCCCATCAATTGGTGAGTGGATAAATAAATTGTGGTTGTTTCCATAAATGCAGTGCTACTCAACAATAAAAAGAAACAGAACTACTGTTACACACTGCATGAATGAATCTCAAAAGCATTATGCTAAGTGAAAGAAACCAGACACAAAACATTACGCAGTGTTTGATTTCATTTATATAGAATTCTAGAAAAGGCAAAAGTGTAGGGATAGGAAGCAGATCACTGGTTGCCAAGAGCTGGGAGTGGGAGAAAGGGATCTACTGCAGAACTTTTGAGTGATAGGATGTTTTATATCTTGATTGTGGTGATGGTTACCTGAACATCATGCATTTGTTAAAAACCACAAAGCCATTTAGTTGAAAGGATAAGTTTTATTCTATATAATTTATACCTTGTGAAGCTGATTTTTTTTTTTTAAAAAGGATGTTATTTCGGGGCAGTGCCTGTGGCTCAAGGAGTAGGGCGCCAGCCCTATATGCCAGAGGTGGCAGGTTCATACCCAGCCCCCACTTAAAAAAAAAAAAAAAAAAAAAAAAAAGGATGTTATTTCCATTTCACCATAGCCCCAAAGAAAATGAAATACCTAGGAATATACCTAACAAAAGAGGTAAAGGACCTCTATAAAGAAAATCATGAAACCCTAAGAAAGGAAATAGCAGAGGACTTTAATAAATGGCAGAACCTACCATGGTCATGGCTGGGAAGAATCAACATTGTTAAAATGCCTATACTTCCCAAAGCAATCTACCAATTCAATGCCATCCCTATTAAAATGCCAACATCATATTTTGAAGACTTGGAAAAAATGATTCTGCGTTTTGTACAGCATGGTACTGGCACAAAAATAGAGACATAGACATTTGGAATGGAATAGAAAACCAGGAAATGAAACCAACAACTTACAACCCCCCAATCTTCGATAAACTAAACAAGAACGTACACTGGGGGAAAGACTCCCTAAATAGTGCTGGGAGAACTGGATATCCACATGTAAAAGACTGAAACTGGACCCGCACCTTTCTCCACTCACAAAAATTGATTCAAGATGGATAAAGGACTTAAATTTAAGGCATGAAACGATAAAAATCCTTAAAGAAAGCATAGAAAAAACACTGGAAGATATCGGCCTGGGGAAAGACTTTATGAGGAAGACTCCCATGGCAATAGCAACAACAGCAATAATAAACAAATGGGATTTTTTTTTTTTTTGAGAGCCTCAAACTGTCGTCCTGGGTAGAGTGCTGTGGCATTATAGCTCACAGCAACCTCCAACTCCTAGCCTCAAGCAATTCTCCTGCCTCTGCCTCCCAAGTAGCTGGGACCACAGGCATCTGCCACACCGCCTGGCAATTTTTTGGTTGCAGCTGTCATTGTTGTTTGGCCAGCCCAGGCTGGATCCGAACATGCCAGCTCAGGTGTATGTGGCTGGCGCCTTAGCCACTTGAGCCATAGACGCCAAGCCAAATGGGATTTAATTAAACTGAAAAGCTTCTGTATAGGAGATAACAACCAAAGCAAATAGACACCTACCCAAATGGGAAAGGATATTTGCATATTGTAAATCAGACAAAAGCTTAATAACTAGGATCTATAGAGAACTTAATCCACATGATAAAAGCCAACAATCCCATACATCAACGGGGAAGAGAGATGAACAGAACCTTCTCTAAAGAAGACAGACGAATGGCTAGCAAACACATGATAAAATGTTCATCATCCCTAATTATTAGAGAAATGCAACTTAAAACCACCCTGATATATCATCTAACCCCAGCAAGAATGGCCCATATCATAAAATCTCAAAATTGCAGATGCTGACACAGATGTGGAAAGGAACACTTTTATACTAATGGTGGGACTACAAACTAATACAACCTTTTTGTAAAGGAAGTATGAAGAAAACTCAAAGAACTCAACCTAGACCTCCCGTTTGATACTGCAGTCCCATTACTGGGCATCTATCCAGAAAGAAAAAAAAAAACCTTTTATTATAAAGACACTTGTACTAGGCTGTTTATCATAGCTCAATTTACAATCACCAAATGTGGAAACAGCCTAAATGCCACTCACCCCAGGAATGGATTGACAAGCTGTGGTATATGTATACCATGGAATACTCTTCAGTCATTAAAAAAAAAAAAGATGGAGATTATGCCAGAGGTGGCACGTTCAAACCCAGCCCCAGCCAAAAAAAAAAAAAAAAATGGAGATTTTACAGCCTTTGTATTAACCTGGATGGAGGTGGAACACATTATTCTTCGTGAAGCATCACAGGAATGGAGAAGCAAGAATCCCATGTATTTAACTTTGATATGAGGACAATTAATGACACGGTGGGGGAAGGGGAGAGCAAACAGAGAAAGAAGTAGGGGGGGAGGAAGAGAAAAAAACGAAAATAGTGACTAATTCTCATATAATAAGTTGGATTTAATTTTGGTGAAAGTACATTATTTGAACAATAATTTTAAATTCAACTTGTTAATATGTTGTTTAGGATATTGCATCCTCATTTATAAGTGAAATATGTCTGTAATTTATAACAATATATTTTTTCCAATTTTAATGTCAGGTATATCCAGATGTAGTAGAATGAATTTGAAGGAGTTTTTCTTTTTCTGTCGTCTATAAGATTTGACATGATCTGTTTTTTGAAATTATCTTCTATTTTTATTTACAAAAATGAAAATTTTATAATTTGTCTATTTACAAAAATAGACAAATATTAGTTGTCTGTTTTTTGAGACTTTGGGAAAAAAATGAGTATTCCCAGAAATAATTCTCCTCACTGTTGGGAGGCCTTTTAGGAGGGTTCGTTTTTTCTCTCTTACTATCAAAGTATCCATAATTCCAGTAGCTGGCATTTCATGTGGTTTGTTTTCCTGCTAGAATTTTTACCTTTTCATAATTTCAAGTTCAGTTGTATCTGGGATTGAGGCAGAACTTTGCTATAAATTATGAAGTGCGTATTGTTGGGGGATTCTCAAATCCCGCAACACTTTTGAGACTGAAATACTCCTTCCCTCAGCTACTGGGACTATTGGTAGTTGGCAGTCATTTCTTAACGTTCTTTTTTTTTAAATTTCAGAATATTAGAGGCACATGTTTTGTTACCTACTTTGTTTTTGTACAGATTGAGTCAAGGTTATAAGTCTGCCCCTCTTCCAAATAGTGTGCACTGTATCGGTCCCATCCTCCCTCCTCCCCCCACCCCAGATTGATTTAACTGAGATTTACTTCCATATGTGCACTTAGGTGTTGATTGATCAGTTCCAATTTAATATCGAGTACATGTGTCTGTTTCTCCTTTCTCGTGATGTTTCACTTAAAAGAATGATTTTCATTTCCATCCAGGTTCCAGATTAAAAATATGGAATGCTTCACAAATCTGCTTGTCATCCTTGCTCAAGGGCTGTGCTATCATTCCAATTTTAGTATAGGTGCTGCTGAAGCAAGCACAACATTCTTTTTTTTTTTTTTTTTTTTTTTTTTGCAGTTTTTGGCCGGGGCTGGGTTTGAACCTGCCACCTCTGGTATATGGGGCTGGCGCCCTACTCCTTTGAGCCACAGGCGCCACCCCACAACATTCTTTTTAATAATGTGAACTTTTCATATTCCTTCACAATTAGATCCTTTGGTCTTCCTTGTTCTTTGGATTGTTCTTGATTTTGTTACATCATCATTGGTCATCTAGAAAATATTGGTTCACTGAGTTATAAAGATCTCTGTCATTACATAATGACACATAATTATGTAATAGTTAAAAAATCACACACATATATGTAATATCACCTTCTTGATCTTATCAGATAAGTCTTGCCTGTGTTGGGAACCTGTCAAATTTACAGTTTTCCAAAATGCTAATTTTCTTTCACCTGGCAGTGTTTTCCTTGAAGTGATAGGCTCATCCAAGGGTGAATAGCCTGCTATTTCACATCACAACTCAGTTGCACAACTACTGTTCCTAGAGGCAGCATCATATTTCTTATGTAGCAGAAGTGCTTTCTGTACTTCCCATTTCTACATGTTATTAAAAAGACAAATGCTCAAGGGTCAACATTTAGCAAAATTCCCACATATTAATCTGAAATTTTGAAAATAAACATTTTAAATATCCCTTTATAAATGAAATAAATGTATTATTTTAACTGACAAAAATCAATTGGGTGGGGAAAAACTTATTTGAGATGTAAATAGAAACATCAACCCAATAAAACTTATGCCTAAAATTTGAAAATAAAATTAACAAAATGAATATTTTTTACTGGTTCCTCAAGGAAATTCTCAAGTAAAACTAGCCTTTCTTACGTGCATGTGTATGGTGGTGAAGAATGTAGTGATTACTTGCTGTAGTTTGTCATCACTGCCCTGATTTATGCCAGAATTTTACTTGCTGTTTTTGTACCATCAGTATGTCAGCTTTGTAGAGAAAAGCAAATCAAAACTATGAAAATAGCTTTGACTTGATAGATCCCTCATGAGATCTGGAGGACCCCAGGGTTCGCAGGTCATACTTTAGAGAACTGCTGTTCTAGAGAGGTTCCAATAAGCAAATGTAGTGAAACAAGAAAAAATAACAAGCATAGGCATTGGAAAGGAAGAAATAGCAGGATCATTTGTGTGAGATAGTATAGTATGTCTACCCAGTGGATCAGGACAAGGTAAACCTTCAAAGTCAGTTATACTTGTACAGTGAACAGCCAGTTAGAAAATGTCAAGAGAAAAGAGGGAACTATGTGAATACATTGATACAAACACATATTTGTTTATGTAATATAGTCACACATATTCACACGTTTTCCCTGTACAATCAATTATCATTACCCTATCTGTGAAAATTCACATTACTTTCATGCCATCATCCAATATCCCTCAAAATTTTCTTTTCTTTTTTCTTTCTTTCTTTTCTTTTCTTTTCTTCTATTTATTTATTTATTTTTTTTTTTTTGAGATTGAGTCTCACTATGTCCCCCTTGGTAGAGTTCTGTGGCATCACAGCTCACAGCAACCTCAAACTCTTGGGCTTAAGCAATTCTCTTGTCTCAGCCTGCCAAGTAGCTGGGACTACAGGCACTTGCCACAACGCCTAGCTATTTTTTTGTTGCAGTTTTCATTGTTGTTTAGCTGTCCCAGGCCAGGTTCAAACCCACCAGCCCTGGTGCATGTGGCTGGCATCCTAACCACTCAGCTGTAGGCACCGAGCCCAAAATTTCTTTTATAGAAAGATGGGGGCCTTTCGTTTGCTCCAGGGACAAATTTAGTATCCAATTGAAAATGTCCCATATTTTGGATTTTCCTGATAACGTTTTCACGATTACATTCAGGTTAAACATGTTTGGCAAGAATATTACTTAGGTGATGTTTTTACACATCTTAATTATACCAGGTCAGATAGACTTAATGTCAGGTTGCTTTGGTTAAGGTGGTGACCACCAGATCTCTCCATTATAAAGGTACATTTTTTCCAGCTAAGATATTTAGGGTGTGGATGGGAATGAGCTGAAAGTATTGCATGCTCAGATATAACAAAACTCTGTAATTAAATTAGTATGAGGTTAGTTTAAGACTAACTTAGAATTGAGAATAGAGATCCACATATGCATAGGAACGTACTGTGTAGTAAAGGTCATAACTCATATGAGCAAAGAAAGGATGGATTATTCTGTATGGTGATACAATTGACGATTCATCTATAATACTAAAAATTAATTTCAGGAAGACTAAAGGCTAAATATACAAAACTGTGAACCTTGTAGAAGAAAGTATAGGATAATATTTTATAACATTGGTTAGGATAGAGTAGAAACCTTTCTTAGCCAGGCTTTATAAAACCTTACAGCTATGAATGAAAAAACTGATACATTTGACTATGTAATAATAATAGTAAATTTCTACATAGAAAATGGTACCACACAAAAAGGTAAACTAATTAAGAACAGATAGTTGAAATTATTTCCCTTGTAGACAAAAGACTAATAACTATTAATATTTTTAAAGTCCCTGCAAACCAATTTATGAAAAGAAAACCAGATGCACATACATATTACATACATATGTACATGGCATTTTCAGAACCAAAACTACAAATGGCCAGTAAACAGATAACTAGCATGTTTATTGGGCCCTTGGCAGAGCTTGGCACTATTCTAGCACTCAGGTACGTTAACACAATGGCAAAGCTTCCTGTCTTCTTGGAATTTATAATCTAATGAGAGTGGGGATGTATAATAGGTATTTTGTGTTCCTCTCAAGTACTGGGATACATTTTTTCCCCACTCATTAGATTGGCAGAAGCGAAAAAGGTAGTAATCCAGTGTGGGCAAGGGTGTATGGAATGGGGCACTTTGTGTGCTGCCGGGGACAGTGTGATCAGCTCTGTGCAGGTTCCTCAACCTGGTGTCTCCACTCCCAGTAATCTTTCTTGCTGTAAAGTTCATAAATGTCCACAGAGCTGTTGAGTACAAAACTATTGTAGCACATTTTTTTTTTTTTTAATTTGAGACAGAATCTCATTCTGTAGCCTGGGGTACAGAGCTGTGGCAGTATAGCTCACAGCAACCTCGAACTCTAGGGCTTGCCTCAACCTTTCAAGTAGCTGGGATTATAGGCATGTGCCTGGCTAGTTTTTCTTTTTTTTTTTTTTTAAGTAGAAACAGGGTCTCTCTCTTGCTCAGGCTGGTCTTGAACTCAAGCTGTCCACCTACTTCTGCCTCCTGGAGTGCTAGGATTACAGGTGTGAACCACTGGGCCCAGCCTACTGTAGCACATTTTGATAGTAAAAAATGGGAAGCAGGGTGGCACCTGTGGCTCAAAGGAGTAGGGCGCCAAACCCATATGATGGAGGTCGCAGGTTCAAACACAACCCTGGCCAAAAATGGCAAAAAAAAAAAAGGGTGACGCATCCCTGATCTCCATAGATAGTGAAATGGTTAAATAAACTATAGTACACTATATATCCTACTGTGGAATAGTATACAGTCGGTGTTATATGAATCCTTCTGGAAAATGTCCAGTATGTGAAAGACTGAATTGTGGATCGATGTGTATAATCCTCCATTTGGCTGGGTTGGGGAGGGCATGGGACTTGGTAATGCATGTGTGAGGGAAGACAGGCCCACCAACAGTGAGCTCTAAGGAGACCATGAGGTGGGGATGTTCCCCTGAGCTCCTCTGCTGGGGATATGCAACAAGTATATATGCTATTTGTAACTTCTTAATAGAGATTTTTAAATGAGAAAAAAAAACTGAAGAGGTTTTCAAAAATGAAGATCAAAAATACCCACTTCACCCTATGATGTTCTGGTGGAGAAGTCTAAGATGGGTCCTACAGATTTTTTTTTTTTTTACCTTTTTTTTTTAGAGACAGAATCTCATTTTATCACCCTTGGTAGAGTGCTGTGGCAGTGTCACACAGCTCACAGCAACCTCCAACTCTTAGGCTTAGGTGATTCTCTTGCCTCAGCCTCCTGAGTAGCTGGGACTTACAGGTGCTTGCCACAACGCCCAGCTATTTTTTTGTTGCAGTTTGGCCGGGGCCAGGTTTGAACCCCCCACCCTCAGTATATGGGGCTGGTGCCCTACTCACTGAGCCACAGATGCCACCCCAGATATTTTTTTAATCTCCCCAAAAGAGCTTATGAACCAAGTTTGGGAAGCACTACTCTAAACACTTGAGCAAATCGATCACGTGGAAGAATTTACTGCATTAAAAATAAAAACGACGTTTATCTGCTTTACTCTCTCTCTTTTTAAGTTTTTACATTTTGACTTTTTGTCTGTGTTGCTTTGCAAGCAGGAATCTCTGGGTACTTCAGAACTTCAGGGCCTCCTGACTTTTCCTAACCAGCTTTTGGTCCAGCATGCCCAAATACAGGCTATGAGAGGAGGTCTGCACCCAGGACTACTGTGGCTTTCTCCTGCTCATTGGTGCTAGCACAAAGAGCACCCGCCCTATATCCTGCCCATGTTGGAAGAACACCTGGTTTCCAATTGTTTACTTAAGTTTGTGTGTGTGTGTATGTAAACAGAAACTTCTAAGAACTAATCATTGGTTCCCAAATGTATCTGCACATTTGGAATCACCTGCAGGACTTCAAAAAATACTCATGCCTGTGTCCCACTTATCAGTGATTATTACCTTGGGTATGGCCTGGGTTTTGAAATTTGAAAAAGAAACCCAGATGTTTCTAAAGTGCATACAAATGTGAAAAACACTTTACTAGCCCCTGCTTATGAAACAGAATGATACCAACCTGTTTTGCAGAATCCAGAGCCATCCCACACCTCTGCCAAGTGCAGACAGCTCCTCTGCCCTGAGGGAGCAACTAAGCCAGGTGTCCAACCACCAGAGTCCCAGACCTTCTTGAATAGATCTTCAAGGAGTAGACATTTTGTTGCTTATTAGTGGGCCACAGGTTTTTCTAAACATTCAGAAGACCTTTATATTTGCTTTAAAACAAATTAAAATAGAACTAGAGAGACTGACATTGTTTTTTCATTTTGGGTATTCCATAAAAAATACCTTTCTGAGATAGTTGAGCAGGTGCCAGAAAGAGGTTACTGAACTAAAGAAAATGTAAATGGGATGCCGTCTTTTATTTTATAAAGAAAGAGATCATTTGATGTTATATACTTCCTTGGCTGTATTTCAGCAAAGGAATCTCTTTAGAAGGTGTTGTCAGAGGCCTTAGGGAAACTGAAATATTGGCTCATATGACTTCCTTTTAGTCAACATAAAGGGATTTATAAGCATAAATTGCAGAAATTTGCTCAGTTTCATTGTTTACAAAGGTATTTAATCTGGTCACGTTCATTTCAGCTTATCTATAGCCCAACTTTGATTATTGGAGAACAAATAATTTCTCTAGTCTTTATCCAGATGGGGGGTGGGTTTAAAATTTCGTTATAGGTAAATATTCAGTGAGTACCAGAAGGTATATGAAGAGACCAGTCATGAGCAGCGGTAGAGAAGATGCACTTTCCTGGCCTTAAAGTGTTTACTCCACTGGCAGCCACAAGACACATGAGCAGATGATCACATGCAGTGTGCCATGCTTACTGTGTCTGAACCGGTGGGGAGAGTGGGAAGGGCTCACATCTTAGATGATTCAGGGATGAGGCTCTTGGCGACACTTTAGGGCCACAGAGATCCAAGGCCTTTATACTTAAAGAACATAAGGCCCAAGAGGTTTCCGAAGGCCCCCAGCTAGCTCATTTTAATGGAACTATAACTTTGCTTTCCTGCCTGTAGCTTAATACTCCTGTACTACAGATGCACTGCCTCTTTTGTGTGGATTGTGGTCAGATAACATGCTGAGTGCCAGTGCTTACTCCTCCAGCTTCTCACATTTCTTTCCTATTGAGTTATGAAAGTGAATCAGAGTGCCCTGAATGTGTTACTGTTAGATCACACGTATCTGGGAAAATGGTGTGTGTTGCTGAGGGAGCAGGAGGCCAGGGATTACAGAGCCTTGCAGTCTGTCCTAGCATATACCACTATTCACATATCTGCCTCTGAACTTCCCCTTCTTCTACCTTCTGTTCCTCTCAGTAATCCAAAAAGCAGAAGCAGACAGCCTGGTATGTAACTTTGCTACAGGGCCTAGCCTAATGCTTGGTACTTGAAGGACACAGAGACACATTTGCTAACTGTTTGTCATTACTTTTAGAATGCTGGAGACAGTCATTGAACACCAACTGTGAACCTTAGGACTTTCGTATACAGAGTAATTAAGGGTTAACAGTTTAGTAATGGGGATTATAACACTATAAAAGCATTTTTCAGATGGCCACATGCTGAGGCATTTGATTGCCAGATTATAAACTGTGGCACCATGGGTGGTTATGGTAGTTGGTGGTGGAATTAAACAACAAAATGAGTTGTAATCAACCATAGCATCAAGATGAAAAATACTACTCCCTTATTTTATGGAGAGTTGGAATGTAGTTATGCTCCTGCTTCTGTCTTTCTAGCAGTATTATTTTAGACTTACATCTGTTATAGTGCAAAGAAAGGTATGGAATGAAAGATAAAATGCTGTTTTCTAATACGGGTATGGATTTGGCCATAGAGGAACAAATTGAAGTGCATTTCATGGAACCTTGCTTCCATGATTCCAAGGTATCTGTTTCTCTAACCATAAAAATAATTTTTGCAAATCATGATTTCTGACTCAGCGCTCATGCTCAGTGGTTAGAGCACTGGCCATATACCCCAGGGCTGGCAGGTTCGAACCTGGCCCAGGCCTGCTAAACAACAATAACAACTACAGCAAAAAAATAGCCAGCCGGATGTTGTGGCGGGCACCTGTAGTTCAGCTACTTGGGAGGCTGAGGCAAGAGAATTGCTTGAGCCCAAGAGTTTGAGGTTGCTGTGGGCTGTGATGCCATGGCACTCTACCCAGGGCAACATAGTGAGACTCTGAGTCAAAAAAAACCAAAAAAATCATAATTTCCTAGTGCCTGTTTTACCACACACATCTCCAAAGTCAAGTGTGTTTGAGTGACTCTCTACCTTTGTCCTTGTCTTCGTTGGTGACTCTTCCTAGGCTCCCAAGCGGCCAGCCATTCTTAGCAGCCCTGTCATTGTACAGATCTGCTGCCTCATACCTGTTCTAGATAAAGAAGCCTCAGCTCCGAGTGTGCTGACAAGCTTCCCACCTGTGGTTTCTTCCCTGACCGCTCTGTTAATTAGCCATCTGCTCAGAATGCAGCGAGTCTCTGTCTGCTGTGCCCCATTCAAGGTAGTGTATGACAGTGGACTCTGGAGTCAGGCGCCCTGGTTCTCATCCAGCTCCACATCTTATCTGCTTGGGATTGTGGATAAACTGCTTTACCTCTTCTTTTGTTCATCTATGAAGTAGGTGATGGTTGTAGAGGTGAAGTGAGGAACCACTGGTAATGGCATAGCGTCCTGGCTAGTGAGCTTATCTCACTGTGTGATGGGTCCTATGCATGAAACTATTTCAGTAAGATGCCAAAAGTGGCCGGTCTAAATCTGTAGAAAGTTAGGTACTGCTGCCTCCATCCTTTACCAAGAGAGACCAAAAAAATCTTAAAAAAAAAAAAAAAAACCCACTACATTTATCTTCCTCTTTCTATTCTCTAGGTTTGTTTTATAATTACTGTTTTTCATAAGTCAAATATGCTAACTTCAGGGAGCAGTTACTTTGCTTTTGCAAATTACCTTATACTGTGTGCCTATACACACAAAAGGAAGGAAGATAAAAGGTTTATAATCCTAATCTCAGTCAGTCATAGTCTGTCTAATGACAGATTCTCTGGCAACCAGCCTCCTGCGGCAGCTGGAACCCTTCAACACAGCTTCTGGGTCCACAGATAGGAAAATGAAAGGAATTACTTCCCTTTTATAGTTCAACATAGGTAGAATGCCTGATCTAAAATCTGACTGTGATGGGTACTTTCTAAAGCAGTTTTATCTGGCCCTTTCCGTGTTAGCTAATGCAACTTTCTAGAACCAGAAATAAACCTAAAATAAAAATAACTAGCCAGGATGAAAAAGTCAGCATTCTGCAGGTCAGAGGCACAGACAGAAAAGCAGCTGCCCTGTCCTGGACCTCTCCCCAGCACACCTTTGGCCGTACACAGTGACAAACACCCAGACACAGACAGTGTAAACACAGCTGGCACCCAGGGCCTGCGCTCTGCTGCAGAGCTCGGGTAGTCACCTTAGAGCTGACGTGAACAAAGGCTGTGGGATGCTCGAGTGTCCAATACCAATTAGTCATGCCATCTCAAATACGGGGGGGAAATGGTAGTAAGAAAGAGCTGAGAAATAGGACAGATAAGGAAATGAAGTTATTTCCCCAGGAGAGTACTTTTCTGAAAGGATAACATCCGAACATGAGCAGAGAATCCTAACACTGGAGGGGACTTCAGAGATCACCTGCCTACTCTGACCTTAGTTTTACATCTGAGGACAAGTCCTAGAGATGCCAATGCAAATGCTACTGGCATCAGTGGAGAATGGAGGTGTCCTAGAAAGTGAAGCTTCAACATATAGAAGTCAAATCATTTCAAGTACCAAACTTTTAACCAATCTTATGAAAATTTCTGTCAAATGTCTCATTAACTTTCTTTTTTTGAGACAGAGCCTCAAGCTGTTGCCCTAGGTAGAGTGCTGTGGCATCACAGCTCATAGCAACCTCCAACTCCTGGGCTTAAGCGATTCTCCTGCCTCAGCCTCACAAGTAACTGGGACTACAGGCACCTGCCACAACACCTGGCTATTTTTTGGTTGCAGCTGTCATTGTTGTTTGGCGGGCCTGGGCTGGAATCGAACCCGCCAGCTCAGGTGTATGTGGCTGGCGCCTTAGCCACTTGAGCCACAGGCACCAAGCCTGTCTTATTAACTTTTAATGATGGGTTTTTAAATCATATTTTTTCTTAACAATTTTTGTTCTTTGAGAAACATCAAATACTCTACTGTTTTGTTGTTGGTGGTGATGGTGGTGGTTTTGAGGGGTTTTTTGAGATAGAGTCTTGCTATGTTCTGTGATTTGAGACTTTGGGATAATATATTGAGTTGCTATCTTGGAGAAATCCCTGGTATATTAACCTATTGAGTGCTGTATATACTCTTTCTCATGAAGAGAGAGTGAATAACAATAATAATATTAAAGGTCCATAATCCCTCATTTGAAACCCCTGGGACCAGACAAGTTTGTAGTCTTAGATGATTTCATATTTTAGAGAGGCACCGCAGATCATGTCGCACATACTACAGCTCCCCTCTCCCCCAAGGCACTCCTGCAACATAGTGTCATTTCCTCAGCAAAACACCTGAGTGTTTACACTAAATAGGACATAGAGACTATATATGTATAGTCTGGGCACAGTGGTTCATGACTGTAATCCTAACACTCTGGAAGGCCAAGACTGGAGGACTGCTTGAGCTCAGGAGTTTGAGACCAGCCTGAGCAAGAGCGAGACCCTATCTCTAAAAATAGCTGGATGTTGGGTGGGCCCCTATAGTCCTAGCTACTTGAGAGGCTGAGGCAAGAGGATCATTTGAGCCCAAGAGTTTGAGGTTGCTGTGAGCTATGATGACATCATGGCATTCTACTCCAGGGCAACAGAGTGAGATTGTCACACAAAGAATAAAAGGCTATACATGTATAAATAGCCCAATGTAAGGCAGGTCAAGTTTTGTTGCCAGATAAATTTCAGTGTTATAAAAAAACCTTAGTTTTAATGGGTTTTTAAATTTTAGAATTGGGATAAGAAGTCAAGAACCCATAGGTAACACTTGCTGAAGATACGCTACTTACCAGACATGACACGGAATGCCTTATGGGTTATCACCTTAAATCCTCACAAGAGTTTTAGAAGGTAGTAACTTCTATTATTCCCATTTTATAAGTGGGAGAAATTAATGCCGCAAAGATTTAGGTAAATTGCCCATGGTCACATAGCTAATTGCAGGGGTCCTCAAACTTTTTAAACAGGGGGCCAGTTCACTGTCCCTCAGACTGTTGGAGGGCCATACTGCAGGCCCTGGGACAAGTCACCTGCTAAGCAGGGTAGGCAGGGGCAGCAAAAACACCCGGCGGGCCAGATAAATGTCCTCGGCGGGCTGCATGTGGCCCACGGGCCGTAGTTTGAGGATGCCTGAAATAGTGGAACTAGGCTATGAACCAAGGGTAATAGAGTTTACGAAGAGTTTGTGTATGTCTGGCATCATCCTAACTTTACATGTTCTTACTCAGGTGATTTCCATGCAGCCTTTTGAGATACTCGCCATTACTATCCCCATTCAGGAGCTAAATGGCCACAGGGAGATTTTATTATGTGCCCAAGGTTACATAGTTAGTATGGTAGTTAGTATGATTCCAGAACATGTGTGCTCAGTTCAGCACTGTATCATGTAGCATGATTTCTTAACAATAAAACAATTGGCTGTGAGATTCAGCAAAGTTAATGACTATATTAAGGGCTAGTGAAGCTTTCCCCACTGATTTCCTTGGGTGTTCATTTTGATGGTGCTGTCCTTTTGCTTGGCTCTGTTCAGTGCAGATTTTGTCATTTCTTTACCTAAAATCATTTACTGTATATGCCTTCACATCTGCTTGCAACTACTCCCCTGTCTCTTTGCCCTGCCTTATTTATTAAGTGTGACTGAGAACATGTGACTCGTCACTTCTGTAATGTGTACAGGCATGTTTGAGAGGTCTGACTTTCAAGCTCCACCCCAGTTAACCAAGGTCTTGCCACGCCATCCATGGCTTTTCACCTCAAATAGAATCCCAGGCACAACCAACATTAAAAACATCATCTTTGATGTTAAAAGAGATATGAATGCCAGTTTTCTTGTGGAATTATTCCAGAAAACCATTTCATTGAATAACTCTTGGGGTGTCTGTGTTGAGCCCCCTTGAATTACACTAGCAATTAGAAGGTAGGAAGGTTCTCCTCTGCTTCCCTGAGCAAAATGCTGCAGTTTTATAGCAGAGCTTTGCTCTCTTCAGGGAAGCATGGTTTCAAAGATGACCTGACTCTGAAAATAGCAACCCTGAGTGGAATTCATCATGAATTAGCAAAAGTTTCATTTTTAGGTTGTAGATTATTGTCCCATCTGGGAATAGTCCCTTTTCCTTGTTATTTAAAAAATACAGATTTACCAGCACTATGATGGCCCAGTCCAGTGAAAATACCCCAGAGTTCTTCTGTAACTGGCTATTTTTGATTAATTAATCCTAACCTTACATATTCAAGAGAAACATGCAGTCTGTTTGTTCATAAAATGATTTTGCTCCTGCAGAAAACACCAGTATTCTTGGCAAAGAGTGGCACTCTAAGCTTTTTACTTTCCCTGATGAAGGGTTATTTTTCGGGTAGGCTGTCATTGTTATGCTGTTCTGGAACATATCAGGGTATACTACTCTCTGAATCATCGCTGAGTTTGCAATTGCAGTGGCCAGAGCGTCATCACCAAAGCAGCACCTGCATTTAGTAACACCCTGTCAGGCCGCTGTGGGAAGAACTCAGCTTGCCCTCCTATCACATGCCCTCCATACACACTCAGGAGTGTCCTAATGTGGACGTGACCCCAAGAGGGATAAGTACCTTTCCTTTGGGACTACTAAGGTAGCATAATGCTGCTATACTTTTTCTGGAGACTCAGGGAAGCCTTATATGGCTCTGGGGAGTGAAGTAATTTGCACCCTGCCCCTCACCCCACCCTGTACCTACAAAACTGTCCTTTGTCCTTGCCTGTCCTCCTTGCACATCTCGTGCACTGTGGCTAAACTCCAGTGCTGCCACCACTGCAGTGTTCCCACTGCACTTTGTTGTCCTTTTCTTTCTTTCTTTCCTTCCTTCCTTCCTTCTTTCTTTCTTTTTCTTTTATTTTCTTTCTTTTCTTTCTTCTTTCTTTCTTGCTGTTGCCCTGGTTAGAGTGCTGTGGCGTCGCAGTTCACAGCACCCTCAAACTCTTGGGCTTCAGCAGTTCTCTTGCCTCAACCTCCTAAGCGTTGTCCTTCTCTAAGTTTCTTTTCCTCCTTGCTCTAGTTCATTCCCCCGTCACTTTCCCAGGCTGAGTGTTAAGCAGGCACAGCACCCTGGAAGTAACATTTGGTTCTACTCAGATATTTTCTCTGTCCTTGTAAACTCGAGAGCTACTGATCTGCATCAGGAGATTGTGTTTTTTTCCTTTTTTTTTTGCCGCCAGAGACAATGCCATTCTGGTTGCCTGAGGTAGTCTGAACTCCATATAAGTGAGGCCTGGCTGATAACTGCTTGTATTTCCCTTCTTTCATACTATACTAGTACAGTGGGGTACTGCTAGCTTGATTTTGAAGCACTATGGAGGGTTCACTGTAAATCACAGTTTTATAGCAAGATATCCGGATATTCCACATTCATTATTGTTTAATACCAGCCACTCTGAATAACGTGATTTTGGGGATCAACATATTCCTAAAATAGCTCATTGTGTGGCAGACTGCTCAAAGCCAAGAGAAATTTGCCAGTTTTCTTTGCATAAGGTTTTCTTTTCTAAAATGAAAGATTTACTACACCTGAAAAATAAAATGCTGTAGTATGTAAGTATAACTAAGCGTGTAAATTAGCAGTTTAATTAGTTACAGCCTCTCTCCTGGGTGAACTTGAATTGTAAAGCAACTTAAACATACACACAGAAATTCATCCAGAGGGTGAGTGTAACTTGTTCCCCAATAAAGTACAGACTAGAATCCTGAAATACAAAGTGTGAGAGTATTTTTAAAAGTAAAAGGAGATGATTGAATATTTATGAATTCTTCACAAAATTTCTCATTTCTAGAGAAAATCATTTAGCTTCTGTATATAAAATATAGCAAGATATACTTTTTCTTCCTTGGAAAAAGAGTTCTTTCACTCTTTGATAATAAAAAGCATGACACAATAAATTCCATTCAAAACAGATTTTAAGCAGATCAGGCATTTATTATTTCAAAAGAAAATATTTAATTTAATTTTTCTATGAATTCCCCTTGTGGGCAATAGCTGTACATATAAACTTCGGTCGGAAATTTAGTCCCAGTAAGGACCCATAAAGGAAAAAGGTTTAACAAAGAGTCCAGTGAGTCTCTCTTAGGAATTCTGTCTTGGTTTTTCCCCGTACTCAGAGTTTACACTAGGTGGCATGCAAGGAAAGCTGAACAAATTCTGAAGCTGGATCATTTGGAATCAGGGTTCTTTGGTACTAATCATGATAGTGGGTTCAGTTTTAGAGTTAGCTATTTTATTTGTGATGATTTTTCTTTTCTCCCTCCCCCAGGATGAAGTGTCCCCTTGCTGGTACAAATAAAAGATTTCTAATTAACACAATTAAGAACACATTGCCCTCCCATAAAGAGCAAGACCACGAACAAAAAGAGGGCAGTAAGGAACCCACAAAGAACCAGGCCCAGAAAGAAGAAAATCCGAAGCAGCACAGAAGCCATCCTTACAAGCAGAGCTACCGTTCCCGAGGCGCGGTCAACTACTCCCCGCCGAGGAAGCGGAGCTCCCAGGACAAGCGCGAAAAGCGACCCAGCCGGCGGTGAGGGTGGGATGGGGTGTGCAGACAGGGCTGTGGGCGACAGGCGTTGGCTGGCAGAGCACACACCTGACAGTGATTTTTACAGTCCATTCTTTGTTATTGTTTTTAAAGAGGCTGCTGGCAACAGGCAAAAAAAAAAAAAAAAAAAAAAAAAACCTGATAACTCAAGGAAACCAGTACAAAGGAAAATGTCTTGGCAAGTTTAAGCTACTTCAGCAGTTTAATATATGCACACGTATGGTTTTTATTCTATCTTGTTTGGAAGTGAGTTCCAAAATAAGCAAATCTAGAGTTTAAAGTTTTCAGAGATTATTAAAACTGTTTCCATTTTTTTTGTCCTTTCTCAAAATTTCTCAAAAAATAAAATACTTATAAACTTTATACAGTTTTGGGTGTCTGATTTAAAATTTATAAATCATCTGGCCAGTGGCTGTATTTACAATTTGAGGACTGGAATTTACCAAGAAATTAACTTTGATAGCTCTGCATTGGTTTTCCTTTAAGTGGACAGTGAAGGAAATCCTCAGTACGGCTCTGAATTTAGTGCTCTGTTTAATCACCAGTAGTTTCCTGTTGTTTCCTGTGCATTCCTTAGAACGATTTTTCTATATTTAATCTCTTTTGAGTATATAGGTTTTAAGTGGTGCTTTAAATAAAACCTTGACAAGTTAAAATTAACAATTATTTTAATGCTAGATCTTCTTTAGCTAAAAACTTATGATACCACACTGTGATTTATATAGTTGTTTCAGAAATCTTCATTATAAATAACAGCATGTTTACAATGCCTCCCCACCCCACTGTTAGTTTTCAGTATCTGTTTGAATATAAAATTACAAACTTTTCAAACCTGCATTCCTCCTTCATACTCAGGAAAATGTCACCAGCTCCCCCCTTCCTAGTCCACAAAAGGAAAAAGATTCTCTCTCCCTGACCCCACCCCCACCCCTAGTTTTCCAAAGTCCAAGTGTATGTCCAGCTGCCCCCCCCAAATAATCACTATGCCACAGCCCTGCTCCCTGCTTCCTGGGAGCCAAGAAAAGCCCTTTCTACATTTTAAAAAGAAATACACCCAAAATGTCTGCCTGGGGATGTTAGAAGCAGGAATAGACCTTTCCTTCCCCCTCCCAAGCTGCCATGACACTCCCTGAGTCTGCTCAGGAGTGACAAATTTCTCATTTGATCCACCCCTTCTCCCATCCCAGGCCCCGGGGACTCATCCTGTGACTTTGTAACCACACATTCCTTTCAAACACACAAGAGGAATCATTTGCTTTATCTGATTCTACTCAAATCTAGTTAAGCATAAACCTAGATTATCTGTGCTCAATTTGAGATGTTCCATATTTAAATATTTATTAGAGATATCACAGAGTTGTGAAGTTTTTTTAAATTCTTGTCAAATTCTTTTCTAAATTCTAAGTAAAAATAAAGCTGAACGGTACCATTTGTCTATATGCTTTGATGACAAACTGGCAAGTTCATCAGCCTTTAAAAGGGAACAATTATAATGAGCACTTTGTTAACACTCAAAAGTAAGGGAAGTTTTTTAACCTAACCTTACTTATCTTTCTTACATGAACCGTGTTAAAGGACATGTGGCCCACAAAACTAATTTCCCTTTAAAAATCACTGTTCTAGGCCTGGGATAGTGACTCTTGCCTATAATCCCAGAGCTTTGGGAGGCTGAGACAGGAGGATCACGTGAGGCCAGGAGTTTTGAGACCAACCTGAGCAACATAGACCCCCACCATCCCTACCAAAAAAAAAAAAAATGGCTCTCGGCGCCTGTGGC
>NW_003852515.1:4830366-4837720 GCF_000181295.1 Otolemur garnettii | reverse complement strand
CACCCACCACAACACCCAGCTATTTTTTGGTTGCAGCCGTCATTGTTGTTTGGCGGGCCCGGGCTGGGGATTCGAACCCGCCACCCTAGGTGTATGTGGCTGGCGCCTTAGCCGCTTGAGCCACAGGCGCCGAGCCAAATACCCTAAATCTTAAGAACTGCATTTCATGCTTCTACTTAGAAGACTTAAAGGCAGCTTAGTAGAGTTTATTTTGTGTTTTATCTCATTTTAGAAAACAGTCTCTAAGAAATGTAAATAAAAAGTATGGTTCCTGGCCATGTCCAGTCACTTTTGAGTGGCTGGTCTTCCTGAACCACCCTTGCAGAAGAGGTCTGATCCTGAGTAGGGCATCTTACTTACAATGGGCTAATCACTAAAAGACATTTTCTCAGGCCTAATTCTAGAGGATGGCTATGGAGTTTTGAATTTCCCTATGATTTTTTTTTTTGACCTGCTTCAAATCTGTTGGATGGAACTTATCATTTCATTGATCATTGACTTGCCATGGCACTTAACGTTTTTATATTATAATTAATTATGGGCCAGGCACATCCTGTAATCCTAATATTCTGGGAGACTTGCACTCAGGAATTCAAGACCAGCCTGAACAAGAATGAGAACCCGTCTCTGCAAAAACAAAAATTAGCCAGGCACTTTATCATCAATGCATTTTACTGGCTGGTAGTGGGTGCCTGTCATCCCAGCTACTTGAGAAGCTCAGGCAGGAGGATCATTTGAGCCCAGGGGTTTGAGGTTGCTGTGAGCTAGGCTGACACCATGGCACTCTAGCCTGGGCAATAGAATGAGACTCTCAAAAAAAAAGAAAACTAATTACATGCATATCTGTCACTCTAGCAGTCATGCTGTTGTCTTGGGAACCCTACAGAATATCTGGTAGGTAAGCAATGCTTATTTAATAGACATTACATGAGGTGAATTCCTGATGAAGAGAAGTCTTACCACTTCCCCAAGGGGTGTTCTGTGTTCCCGGATCCAAGGGTAAGGGCCTCTTAGCTGGAGGAGCTGGACCTGGGAAACCCATAAATGCCTGAACCACAAGATGTTGGTGGGCGTATTGAACCTGTGTAGCCAGCGACATTGATTGTGTAGCCTATGGGCCAAACACGGTAACCATGTAGTCAATCTCACAACCCTATGAAGAGGTGCTATTACCCCCACTCTAATATAACAAACAAGGGAAATTGAAGATAGGTTAAAGTTTGTCCAAAATCATGGAGCTAGAAATTGGCAGAAATGCTATCTGAAGCCTGGACTGTCTGAATCAAAAACCCATATTCTTTCCTCTACCCTATGTCACACTTAATCCAAACTTGGCTCTCTCAAAATACAGGACTGGGATGTCTCAATGTGTATATGACCCGTAGGTTCCCAATGTAAGAGCCAAAAGAGCGTTTATCATCAATGCATTTTACTGGCTGAAAGGTACTGTTGCAAAGCTGAGTATGGAAGCCCTGCACTGGAGAACTGTTTCCCAAAGGCCAATGTAAACAACCATCTGAATCCAAAAGAAAAACCCAGTCTTGTTAAATGGTTACGTGGCAGTCAGTGAAATCTATCTATGGGAAACTAAACCCGCAGCTGAAACCAGTATTTTAGTTTATTTCATTTTTGACTGCTCTTTTTATCCATCCATAAGAACAGTGAGACTTGGGAATGAAGAAGGGTCAGAGGCAGGGTCTTTTTGGTGTTGTATTCTATAATCCAAGGAATTAGAGAAAGTACTACCTCAGAAAGGGGTGTTGCCAGATAATAGATATTATCCCACCCCTTGGCTCATCTGAGTCTCCTGAGAAGGCCAGTTTGCCAAAGGGTAACCCTTGTTCTCAGTGGGGAAACGATTGTCAGGAAGCATGCCCTCACAAACACATGAAGAAGTAAGTAACTGAATTAATCACCATTAAATGGCAAACAACATAATAAGCAGAATTTATTTAATTATAAATAAGTTTTTGTTCGGGTTACTGTATTATGAATTTTAGTGAACATTAGCATAGAAAGGCCAATAATAAAAATTGATTTGAGAACACTGCTAATAATAACAAAATAAACTATTTCTCCCCTCTTTATAGCCCTCTAATTTTCATAACCGGCTTGTGTAAAACTATTAGAAATACACTAGGAAAACAATGAAAAATTGGTAAAGATGAAATTTTCATGGAAGAGGAAATACAAGCGTCCAATAAACATGAAAAAAAAGTGAATCAATAGTAAACCAAATGCAAATTAAAAAATTTTTCAACTTTCAAATTAGCGAAGATTTTGAGAGTGGTTTTGATTTTAAGTAATTCTGCTAACAAGAGTGTGGTAATGTAGGTACTGTCGAAAAACAGTAGTGAGAGGGTAAATGGTTCCATATTTCCAGTAATCTTTAAAATGCTTTTGTGCATTTTTGTGAATTAATATACATAGCATACTGTTCAGTTACAAGCCTCTATTTATAGAGCTACAGCCCCATCAGTCTTCTGGATAGTCCTTCAAAACTCAATGTCACGTTACAAAGGAAAAATCAAAGACTTCATTGTTAATCCTACACCCTGCTCGAAGAACAAACCATTGGCGCACCCATTCATTCCTTCTCTCATTCAGTGAACACCCGGAGAGCCAGGTACGTATGACAGGCACATCCTGGGCCCAGACCTGGACACTTTAAACCCTGTCCCCCAAATCTTGTAGGCCATGTGTTCATCTTTCATATTCAAAGATATGGAATATTTATTCAGCACAATATTTGTCTCCAATAATGTTTTTTGGTTCTGTCCACGGATACGCCAGTCTCCCACATTGGTGAAGCCGTCGGTGATCGTTCATCAGCACGAAAGCGGTACAGAGTCTTTTATTTTGTTAAAGAGTAAAAAATTTGATTTTGATGAATTCTAATAATATGTATCTAATGAATCTTAAAAATACATATGTGAATCTCAAAAAGTATTAACAGACACAGCAGGCAACATACATAACCAGCTTACATAAAACCATAAGAAATACACTAGGAACACAATGAAAAATTGGTAAAGATGCAAATTAGCAAAGATTTTGAAGGTTGTTTTCATCTTAAGTAATTCTGCTGGCAAGGGTGTGGTAATGCAGATACTCTCATAAAACAGTTGTGAGGGAACAAAATGGTTCAGTATTTCCAGAAATCTTTAAAATATTCTTTTGTTAACAAAGTAATCTGCATCTAAGAAGAGTTTCACAGTTCGGTTTTGTATTTGGTTTTAGTATGTACCCGTATCTGTTGTGGGCAATTTATATGCTGAAGCCCTAACCCCTATAACCTGGAACAGGAGGGACTGTGTTTGGAGGCTGAGTCTGCAAAGAGGTGATTAAGGTGAAATGAGACTGTTAGGGTGGGCCTTGAGCTAATCTGAATGGTGTCCTTGTAAAATAAGATTAGGCACACATAGAGATGCCCCGGACAGAGGAAAGACTGCGTGAGAACTCACAGAGAAGCCTGCTATTTGCAAGGCCAGGTGGGAGGCCTCGGGAGAAACCAATCCTGAAAACACCTTGACCTTGGACTTCAGCATCCAGAACTGTGAGAAAGTAAATTTCTGTTATTTAAGCCATTCAGGCTGTGCTGAACTGAGTTATGGCAGCCCACACAGACAATATATAGGTAATATCCTACCTAGATGTTTGCTAAATTGTCTCTTAATTAACTTTTCTTTTTGTTTTAATTACTCTGCTTTAGAACTAAATGAACAAATGTAGCAATAATAGTATCGATATAAAAATTAAATCACAAATCTCTTTTCATTCTCGTATTATCTATATTCATTTCCCCATGTCCTAAGACATTAGGAGGTTAGGATGCTCTTTTACAGAATGCAGGGAGTGCAGTCAGCAGGTGGCTCCCAGCTCCCAGCTTCTCAGTCTAAGCTGCAGAGAAAGACATGCATGCCCTTCAGGTTAGCCTGCATCTGGTGACTGAGCAAGGTGGGTAGATGGAAGCACAGCTATTTCTGCTTCACATAGGAAACTAGGGGGCAGTACTTCCTCCAGCTTCCCCACTGGGTTGACAGAGACTCTGTCCAGCCTACATGGCTGTTCAACTTCTTCCTCAACTTTAGTTCTACTTCCTCCTGCTTCTTTTCATAGGTGCTGATCCCTAGTAAACTTGCACCCCAAACTCTGTCTTATCATCTGTTTGTAGACCATCCAGCCTGCTGCAGTTGAGTACGGGAGTGGTCTGAAAAGAAGGCAATTTAATGGGATTTGGAATTGGATCACTTGCCAATGTGGCTGGCAATGAGGATGTCTTGCACAGGTGATCTTTCCTTTCCTTCCCTTCCCTTCCCTTCCCTTCCCTTTCTTTCTTTTCTTTCCTTTCTTTCCTTTCTTTCTTTCTTGGCAGAGTCTCACTATGTCACCCTTGGTAGAGTGTCATGGCATCACAGCTCAAAGCAACCTCAAACTCTTCAGCTTAACCGATGCTCTTGCCTCAGCCTCCCAAGTAGCTGGGACTACAGGCACCTATCACAATGCCTAGCTAATTTTTGGTTGCAGTTGTCATTGTTGTTTAGCAGGTCTGGGCTGGGCTTGAACCCTCCAGCTTTGGTATCTGTGGTCCACACCCTACTCACTCAGCTACGGGTGCTGAGCCTCACAGGTGATGTTTCAATCATGAAAACTTTCACTCCTGATCAATTAGGAGAGCAGACTTCTTGAAAGGGATGCACTGCAGGTGCAATGTGTCAGGTATTAGAGACTTCTGGAAGAAATAGTAGATATAAGGAGAAGGGGATTCTGCAGCTATTGCCTAGTGCAAAAATGACCCTGGGAAGGACAGGAGAAGTGATGGCCCATACTGAGTGCAGCAAAAATGCCCTTATCTGATAGCTGATCTTTCATGATCTTTTGCCACTGGTGATTAGCTGTGCCCCCTAGAGAGCAGCAGTAGCCCTATATCCCCTTTTTGCTTGGAAGCAGTTGCTTTGGCCAACACAGCCCTCCCACCCTTTATGCCAATTGATACAGTAGCATCAAAAGCCATAATAACAAAATGGTGGGCTCACTGGACCCATTGTTGAGTCCCCTGTGGAAGCCTGGCTTCTTTCGTTGTAAGGCCTCTAAAGAAGTAGAACCTATATAACACAGAATAGGAAGCAACATTTTGCAAGGGGTCATTATATGTCATAGTGATACATACTACTTCTATTTTCACCCCTTGATTCTTGAACCCCTTTCTTCTGCTTATGGGAGAAACTGCACCATATATCAGCTGTTCTTCTATAGAACAAAATTCTTACTTTACTTGTGAATCTCCCACATGGTATCATGAATGAGCCTTCAAAAGGCCATTCCACCATTTCTCTAAGAACAATGATATCTAACTGATAGGATTTAATGTAAATATAGTAAATTCCTTGGACATATCATCTCACTATTTTATTGCAAAATAAATTTCTGCCAGAAGCAAAATTGTAAGGAATAATATGACAATGAATAAGACATGCAGTAAGGCCATGGAGAGAGAGGCTAGAAGCATTGTGGGCCGGAAAGGCAAATCTACATCCATATCTAATGAGGACAAATTTCTGCCCTCTCCTTATGGGAGGAGTCCAATTCAATCAGCCAGCCACCAGGAGGTTGGCTGGTCACTTCAGGGCATGGTGTTCAATGGGGGTTCAACATTGATCTCTACAGTGAGCAGGGTGGACATTCAGCAGTGTTGGTCACCAGATAAGCATTGGTGGCAATATCTATGCATGCCTAACCTCTGTCCCTGCTACCAGGACCTCTTTGTACAGAAGTCCAGTGTGAGGTAGGGGAGAACTGCTCACTAAGACCAACATAGTGAGTTGTATAGTACACCTGGTTATTAAGTTAAAATATCTTTTGAAAATGAAATATCCTCCTGATGTCCTCATCTTCATTCACTCAGCAACCTCACCAGCCATGCCCTTCCATACACACGTCTCCTAAGAAGAGTTTCCCGACTATGGAATCAAAGTTCCCTGCTGCAGCTACCACCACCTTAAGCCCCTTCTGAGTACACACATGTGAGGGAAAAGGACTGAGTTTGGGCCTAAAATAAGGCAAACTTAGCTCCCTGCTGCCACTACTGGGAAGTAGTATAGATTGCCATGGCCAGCATTCAAGTCCATGGCAAGATCTCACTACAGCCTCAATTAATAACTATATCCTAAGCCACCAAGGAAATGACAGATACCACTGACCCTGTATACTGCCTAAGAAAGTATACAAAGATCACACTACTGCAGGCACACAAAAGTTAAGCTAAAGTGTCTAATAACATATATACATCTTAAGAAAAGAATTCTCTCCTTCAAAAGCAATTTCAAAAAATATGAATAAGTAACTGCTACACTAGGTGGGCAAATATCAATGGGGAGACACAGGAAACATGAAATAGCCAGGAAATATTACACCAGCAAAGGGTTACAGCAACTGTTTATCAATGGATCCCAATCAAAAAGAATTCCATATAATGCCACATAAAGATTTCCAAATATTGATTTTAAGGAAGCTCAATGAGATGCAAGAAAAATCTGAAAACCAATACAAAGAAACCAGAAATCAATTCAGGATATAAATAAGAAATTTATCTGAGAGATAGATATCTTTAAAAAAAAATACGGGAGGAAATAAATACAGAAATCTGGAGCTAAAAAAGTTATTGAAGGAAATATAAAACACATTTGCAGGCTTCAAGAATAGACAAAACCAAGCAGAAAAAAGAATCTCAAAACATAAAGATAGAACTTTTTTAAAAATCCAATCAGACAAAAATAAGGAAAAAAGTAAAAAGAATGAGCAAACCCTTTAAGAGGTTCGGAACTACATAAAGCCACCAAACTTATGAATTATCAGTATTCCTGTAGAGAGGAGAGATAAAAAAAGTTTAGAAAACTTATTTAAAGCAATAATTGATGGAAACGTTCCAGGATTAGCAAGAGATCAGATATAGGATGTTCAATGATCCCCAAGTAAATACATTGCACAAAGTGCTTCACCAGGGCATTATTATAATCAGAATGACTAAAGTCAAAGTCAAAGAATTTTAAAATTAACAAGAGAAAAGCATTTAGTAACTTATAAAAGAAACCCCATCTCAATAACAGTAAATCTCTCAACACAAAATATGTAGACCAGAAGAGAAGGGGATAGCATTTACAAAGTGCTGAAAGAAAAACCTGCCTGTCAAGAATTTTGTATCTTGGCTTGGCGCCTGTGGCTCAAGCGGCTAAGGCGCCAGTCATGTACACCTAAGGTGGTGGGTTCGAATCCCCAGCCTGGGCCTGCCAAACAACAATGATGGCTGCAACCAAAAAATGGCCAGGCGTTGTGGCGGGCGCCGGTGGTCCCAGCT
>NW_003852515.1:4819417-4830266 GCF_000181295.1 Otolemur garnettii | reverse complement strand
AAAAAAAAAAAAAAGAATTTTGTATCTTGCTGGCATTCTTTTTTTCTCTTTGGGATACCATGTCTGCTTTCCATCCTTTTCTCTCTCCTCCCTGCCCATCTCCCCCTCTCTTACTCCCTGCTCTCTGCTTTCCTCTCTCTTTCTCATCTCTTCCCCCCATGCTCTTCTCTTTCTTTAATACAAAATAAACTTATACATTTATATTCTCTATAACAAATAATTTAAAATTTTTCCAGAATAAGTTTCATAAATAAAGACAGAATGAAGTCTTTCTCAGACAGACAAATGCTGAGAGAATTCAACAGAAAATACTCAATGGTATCTTGAACAATGAAATGAAAGGTCAACATTCATCATCACAGAGACACATGGGAATATAACGCAAAGGTCTAATAAAACCATCACATGAAGGAGGAAGAGAAAGGAATTGAATGGCAACATGACAAAAGTTGAGCACACCACAAAGACAAAAAGACAGAGAAAAGAAACAAAGATTTCACAAACCAACTACAAATCACTTAACACTATGACAAGAACAAAGACTCACATCAATGTTAATGTTTAATGTAAGTAGATTAAGTGCTCCACTTAAAAGATATAGATTGGCAGAATGGATTAAAAAAATAATCCAACTCTATGCCACTTACAGGAAACTCACCACTGTATGGAAATGGAAACTCACCACTGTATGGAAACCAAAAGTAATCAGCATTAGTTATATCTATACTTACATCAGATAGAAAAAGCAATAAATCATAAACAGTTAAAAAAGGCTATTATATGAAGATAAAGGGATCAATTCAACAGCAGATTCTAACAATCCTAAATATATACACATTCAACATCAGACCACCCAGACTCAATATTCAAAACAAATATTACTAGATCTAAAGAAAGAGACAGAAATACAGTAATAGTAGGGAACTCTAACACCCCACTCAAAGCACTAGAAAGATCATTGAGACAGAAAATCAATCACAACAACAAAAAGCAGCCTTAAATTTGACTTTAGACCAAATGAACTTAGACATTTATAGAACATTCCACTCAACAACTACAGCACATGAAACATTCTCCAAGAAAGATCGTATTTTAGATTCCTCTGTATCTTTTTGTGGCTTGATAAGTCATTTGCTTTTAGTGCTGAATAACGTTACATGATCTGGTTGTACCATAGTTTGTTTATTCATTAATCTATTGAAGACCCTCTTGACTGCATCCAAGTTTGAGCAATTATTAATAAAGTTCCAATAAACAGTCACGTGCATGTTGTATGTGAACCTAAGTTTTCAACTCATTTGGATAACTACCAAGGAATAAAATGTCTGGATCACATAGTAAGAGTATGTTTAGTTTTGTAAGAAGCTGCCAAACTGACTTCCAAAGTGGCTATACTATTTTGCATTCTCACCGGCAATGAATGAGAGAAAGTTCCTGGAATTCCGTACTCTCTCAGTGTTTGGTGTTGTCAGTGTTCTGGATTTTATCCATTCTAATAGGTATATATGATATCTCATTTGTGTGTGTGTGTTTTCCTTCATTTGCTTTTGTTCTCATTTAGAGAGAGTCTCACCATATTGCTAGCATCAGCCTAGCTCACAGCAACCTCATACTCTTGAGCTCAAGCAATCCTCCTCCTTCAGCCTCCTGAGCAATAGGGACTACAAGCACCCACCACCACATTCAGCTAGTTTTTCTATTTTTAGTAGAGATAGGATGTCATTTTGCTTAGGCTGCTCTCAAACTCCTGAGCTCAAATATTCCCCCACCTCAGCCTCCCAGAATGCTAGGATTACAGGTGTGAGCCCAGCTTTACACCATGCCTGGCTTCATATCATTGTTTTAATTTGCAATTCTCTGGTGACATATGATGTTGGGCATCTTTTGCTGTTCTTACTAGCTATCTATATGTCTTCTTTGATGAGTGTCTATGTAAGTGTTTTTCCCATTTCATAATCAGATTGTCTGTTTTCTTACTGAGTTTGAAGTATTGTTTGTATATTTCAGATAGCAGTTCTATATGAAATAATTGTTTTGCAAAGATTTTTCTCCCAGTCTGTGCTTTGTCTTTTCATTCTCTTAATGGTGTCTTTCAAAGGGCAAAATATTTTAATTTTAATGAAGTCCAGCTTATCAATTTTTTCTTCCATAAATTGACCCTTTAGCCTTGTATCTAATACCTCACCTACTTGCTTATTCTATCACCAATATCACATTGCTTTGATACCATAGCTTTGTAATATAAGTATTGAAGTCAGGTAGTGTCAGTTCTCCAACTTTATTATTTTCCTGTAATACTATTTTGATTATTCTGGGTCTGTTACCTTTCCATGTAAACTTTGGTGTCACTTTGTCAATATTCACAAAATTACTCACTGGAATTTTGGTTGGAATTGCACTGAATCTACAAATCAAGTTGGGAAGAACTGACATCTTGACAATATTGAGTTTTCTCATCCGTGTACATAAAATATCTCTCCACTTATTTCAATCTTTGATTTCTTTCATCAGAGTTTTATAGGTTTCCTTATATAGATCTTACACATATTTTATTACCTAACTATTTCTATTTCTCTCTCTCTCTCTTTTTTTTTTGTGCTGATATAAATAGTACTCAAATTCCAATTGTTAATAGCTGGTCTATAAGAAAACAACAACTTTTTGTATATTTCCATATATTAATCTGTGTTCTGCATACTTGCTTATTATTAGTTCCAGGGATTTTAAAAAATTGATTCTGTCTGATTTCCTACATAAACAACCATATCATCTATGAACAAAGGCAATTTTATTTCTTCCTGTATGATCTATATACTTTTATTTTATTGTCTTATTGCATTAGCAAGGACTTCTACTACAAAACTGAATAGGATTGGTGATAGGGTATCCTTGCCTCTTTCCTGACCTTACCAGGAAGGTACAGTTGTCCCTCAGTATCCTTGGCAGATTAGGGATTAGTTCCAGAACTCCCTGTGAATATCAATATCCACAGATGCTCAAGTCCTCATATAAAATTTTATACCAATAAGTATAACCTATGTGCATCCTCCCATACTCTTTAGATCATCTCTAGATTGCTTACAAAATGTGATACGATGTGAATTTCCAGGTTAATAGTTGCTATGCTGTATTTTCAAATTTGTATTATTTTTGTTATTGTATTATTATTTCTATTGTTTAAAGGAATTCTGATACACAGTTGGTTGAATTTGTGATTCCAGAATCTACACATATGAAGGGCTGACTATCTGGGGGTTGGAGGGGGGAGATTAGTGTTTAGTGGGTATAGAGTTTTAGTGTTGCAAGATGAAAAAGTCCTACTGGTCTGCAGTACAGCAATGTGACTACCATACTGTACAGTTGAAAATGGTTAAAATGGACTGAGCATAATGACTCATGCCTGTAATCCTAGCCCTTTGAGAGGCTAAGACAAGTGAATTGCTTGAGCTTAGGAGATTGAGACCAGCCTGAACAAGAGAGAGACCCTGTCTTTAATAAAAATAGAAAAACTAGCTGGGCATGATAGTGGACACATGTGGTCTCAGCTACTTGACAGGCCAAGGCAAGAGGATTACTTGACCCCATGAATTTGAGGTTGCCATGAGCTATAATGCCATTGTACTCTACCCAGAGCAACAGAGTGAGACTATATCTCAAACACATTACATTAAAAAAAATTTTTTAAAAAAAGATGTAATGTGCAGTGATTATGTCTATGAATATGCATCCATTCCACTCTGGTCTGGGTAACATAGCGAGACCCCTCTCCAGAAATTAAAATTTAAATTTAAAAAATGGTTAAAATGGTGAATTTAATGGTATATGTTTTTATCATAATAAAAAAGAAAATATACTAATATTTGAATGGCAATCAACTGTTTTGAATCTTTATCTTTCATTGTGAAAGAATTGACATCTTCACATCATCTTGAGATTTATGAATAATGACATATCTCTCCACTTAGGATTTCTTTATTCTCTTAGAAGTATTTTATAGTTATCAGTGAAAGGGACTTTTACAGATTTTCTGTAACTAGTTCATATTTTTGATGTTACTGTGAATGATAGCTTTTTAGATTATAATTACTGAGCGTTCTCTTCCAGAAGATAAACATACTGTTGATCATTGTATATTGATCTTAGTTCCATGAAATTTTACTAAACCCACTTACTAGTTCTAGTAATAAGTTTTTTCATACATTCCATAGGATTTTCCAAATGTCATCTGGCTAGACCCTCCAGGATGATGCTTTTGGGGTTTTGTTTGTTTTGAGACAGTTTTATGCTGTCACCCTGGCTAGAATTCATCATAGCTGGTCGTCACAGCTTGCTGCAACCTTCAACTCCTGGGTTCAAGCAATCTTCTGCCTTAGCCTCCCAAGCAGCTGGGACTACAGGCACCCACCACCACATGTGGCTAATTTTTCTATTTTTAGTAGAGACAGGGTCTCAGTCTTGCTCAGGCTGGTTTTGAACTCCTGAGCTTAAGCAATCTTCCTGCCTTGACTTCCCAAAGTGTTAGGATTACAGGTGTGAGCCGCTGCACCAGGCCTCCAGTATAATGCTGAACAGAAGTAAGAACAGGCATCCTTTTCCTGTTCCTCAACTTAGGAGGAAAACATTCAGTGTTTTACCAGGAAGTATGAAATGAGTTATAAGATTTTTTATAAGTGCCTTTTATCAGTTTGAGGAAGCTCCCTGACATTCAGAGTTTGTTTAGTGCATTATAAAATCTGGAATGGTTATTTAATTTTGTCGAACGCTTTTTTTTTTTTTTTGCCATTTATAGAGATGGTCAAATGGTTTGTTGACATTATGAATTACATAGATTAACTGTCGTATGTTAAACCAACAATGCATTGCTGACACATGCCTCGCTTGGCTTTGATATTTTATCCTCGTGACATCCCAATTCTTGTTGGAGTTGATTTGCTAAAATTTTGTTTAGAAATTTCACATGAGGGATATTGATCTGTAGTTTTCTTTTCTTGCAATGTCTTTGGTTTTGATAAAAGGGTAATGCTTGCATAGAATTAGGAAATAATATCTCTTTCACAATTTTCTGGAAGTTTGTATATCATTTGGTATTATTTTTTCTTGAAAGGCATCAAAGAAGCCATTTTAGCGGGGAATTTTCGGTGGGAAGGTTTTTAACTAAGAGTTCTATTATTTTAATAAATATAGAGACATTCAGGTTATCAAACCTGAATGGGCTTTGCTAATTTCCCAAATTTATTGGCATAAAATGGTCTATAATATTACATGATTATACTTGTAATATCTGCACAATCTGTAATGATACCACTTCTCTCATTCCTGATACTGAAAATTTAGGTTTTCTGGCTTTTCTTCTGGATCATTCTGGGTTAGAACATTATCAGGGTTTCCTGGGGTTTTTTTGTTGTTGTTGTTGTTGTTTGTTTGTTTGCTTGTTGAGACAGAGTTTCAAGCTGTCGCCCTGGACAGAGTGCTGTGGCATCATAGCTCACAGTAACCTCCAACTCTTGGGCTCAAGAGATCCTCTTGCCTGTTTTTCTATTTTCAGTAGAGATGGGGTCTCACTTTTGCTCAGGCTGGTCTTGATCTCCTGAGCTCAAGGAATCTCCCCCACCTCAGACTCCCAGAGTGCTAGGATTACAGGTGTCAGCCACCACACCCGGCCTGGAACACTGTCCATTTTATTTGTCTTCTACAAGCTGCCCATCACTCCAATCCTTGCTTCCATCATCACATTGCCTTCTTCTTTTCTGTGGTCAAATCTTCTCCCGTCCCTCTTATAAGAGCTCCTGTGATTATAAAACCTTCCCACTGAAAGGGGAAGGGTCTACCTGGATAATCCAGGATAACTTCCCCTTAACTTATTCACATCCACAAAGTTCCTTTTGCCATGTAAGGTAAAATTCACAGTTTCTAAGAATTAGGACCTGAATCTCTTAGATGTCATTATTCACCCCACCACAGCTCTTTTGAGAGTAGTTGCAATGGCATTCTATATAGAAATGCGTGTCTTGCTTTTATCACTTACTGAAGTTCATTAGCAACAATTAGTTCATCATGAATAGGCTCCAAAATGATAGAAAGAAGCCTTATTCACTAAGAAAACAAAGAAAATAAGAAAGAAAGAAAAAAAGGGGAAAGAAAAGAAAGAAGGAAGGAAGGAAAGGGAAAGAAAGATCCCAGTGTAAGATAAAGGTGGGGATTTTCAGGATAATGCATTAAAATGCAGGAATCCTATGAAAGGACAGTATACAATCCTATGAAAGGCTGGAGATGATCTTTGCCTGATTTGGTGGGAACCAATATTAAAGTATAAAATGAGAAAGGTAAGTCACAACATTCAGTATGTAAACAGACACTTGCTGAGCACATACCCTGTGCAAGGCATGATACCAGGTCTAGAGGTGGGAGTGAGCAGGGGGAATATGGAAACCCAGATGAATAAGATGATGTCTCAACTTGAGGAGACAGTTGAAAAATAACTCTAATAGCAGAATAATAAGCTAAGTGCTGGGAAATAAGTTTCTTTGTGTTCAAGAGAAAGAGACCCCCATCAGCTGGACAGCAGGAAAGTTCCATGAAACAAAGCAATATTTGACATAGAGTTTGAATTAAAGTTTTTTCAAATCGTCATGATGGAAGCATTTTAAACATAAGATTGACCATGTGTTCTTCCAATCTGAGAAGCACCTAAAACTTGGGGCCCATCTGGATAATGCAAGATAATCCTCAATGGTACTAACTCTGAGCTACCTCTTGACAACCTCACCAATACAACAGAGGAAGTCTCAGGGGAAACGAGGAAAGCTGATAGGGGACCGGTAAGATTGGAAGAGAAAGGCAAGGGTGGTTTTGTACAGGATCAACTTAGCTAAGCCAGAACTGCATATTCCTGCATGATTCCAGGTTAGGGTTGGCCAGCAGGAAAATATGCTAATGACGTGAAAGGCGAGAGTGAAGCAGCATCCACGAAGCTCTGAAGATTGGTGCAAGGGAGAGGTACTGCCAGGCTCACCCACGTTGCTGCTGAGGTCCCAGGTGGGGGCTGGACGAGGCCACCTTCTCCTATGGGACAGCAGATGGGACCAGCCCCCACCTGATCCCTCTTCAGCTTCTCTCGGTTCAGGGCCATGCACACATGAAGCTGAGCAAGGAGAATCCCAACTCCAGTGGGTCCTCCACGCTATCAAGGTTTGGGCAGTGGAAGACAGGTTCCAGATCGTCTTGCTTATTGTGTTTTTGGCGTGGCTGACCGTCGATAGCAACTTCATGCCCACCCGCCAGACAACAGAGGTAAGGGCTTTCCCCACATGTTCACCAGCTCCCATGACTGTGAAAGGTGAGTCTCTCATTCCCTGTCACTTATTGTGTTTCTGCTTCCCCGAGTGAACCCTACTATGTGCTGCAGCCTGCGGTAATAATCCTGTCTGGTTCAAGGCAGGTGTAGGGGCAGAGGGTGACTTATTTGTCACTTTGGAAAAGGTAAATCCAAGACACTCCTTACTTTGGACATACTTACAGGAGTAACAGCAAATGTGTGGCTCTTTCTTACTGTGGAGACGCAAAGGAAGCCGTTTGCTATCTTCTCCAACCGAAGAGCTCGTCCCGGCCTCCAACTGAATCTAACATGCACTGGCTGATAAACACAGCTACTCCATTTTTTTAATAGTGTGCAAAAATTCTAGGCTTCTAAGAAAATAAAAGACGTCCGCTCACAATCAGAGTATAACATTGGTTTTAATCTCAAAATATTTTTATTTAGCTAAATCCTGTTTTCCCCTTTTTAGAAAGCCACTTGTGAAATCCCATTTGACAAGGGATATTATTACAGTTTGTAATGCCCAACACCAGGGTAAGACTTTTCTTTCCCCTTTTGTAAAAGCAATTTGAGTTATTTACAATGAACTTTAAAAACCATGAACTTTAATGAAAAAGCTTGACAGGTTTGATGTATGATAGACTAAAGTTCCAAAAAAAAAAAAAACACCACACACACACACACACACACACACAGAGAAAGAGAAAAAGGTTTTTTTTTTTGTTTTTTTTTTTGGCCGTGGAATAAAAACTTGAGTCTAGCCACTCACAGTCACTTCTCAGAGAGCAGTGTAATAGAGTTGCCCAGTGATTATAAAATTTCCACAGAAAACTAGCTAACAAAGGAGATGTAAATGTTTTTCCATCAATGGAATAATATAGCAGGAGGGGGTTGCATTCCTCCCAACAAACAGGATCGTTTGTGTGTGTGTGTTTGTCTGCAAGCTAGTTGCTGATTACATTGTTCAGTTTGTTCTCTTAGGGTAGCTCCTAATAATTATTTTTTAGGAGAACCTCAAAATAGACAAGGTGTGGGACATCCTTGCAGAAGAGTCTGGATTCTGGCCACGAATGGCCTAGTCTCACAGAAAGGACGTTTGCGATACTCACATGTCCGCCACAGCCTTTGCATCCCAGCTCCTTGTTTGCTTAATGCTTTCACACTCGTTGTGGGCAGTTTCTCAAACATAATCTTCAGCCGGGTGTTTACTTTGACCATGAACTTGATTTAGAAGAAACTCCTTTTTCAAAGCAAATCCATCCACTCTTCCTGTGTCTAAAGGCAAGTGAGAATAATTGTGTCATGGCACCCAGCCCTGTGTGCTTACAGCTTTGAAATGATCCCAAAATTACTTTTCCCCTTTCACTTATTTTCCCCTTAAATCCTGTTTTACAGTAATCATTCAAATGACTTCACTACATGGTCAGCTAAATAATAGCTTCAGGAGTCTGGCTAGTTTAAATAGTAGAGACTAAATAGCCACTTCTCAGTATAAACGTTTTAAAAGGTATTTGTTTAATGGATGAGAACTGCCTAGAATATGAATGAAAATGTGTCTAAAGTACAATTGCATTCTTTTTCTAAAAAACCCTTGTGCAAGAAAATGTAGATTTTATTCCTTGCTTGTAACTTTCTTAAAGATGATATTCGAAATCATCTCTTTACATGAAATAAAGAAGGAAATAACCAGCAAGTTTAGAAATAAAAACATCTTTTAAAATTATTATTAGTGACATCTACCTAATGATTTGCTAATTAATTAGTCAATGACTTTGCAAGATATATATGAAATAAGTTATTTAGGTAGGATAAACTCTGCGCTGTAAGTTCTGTCCCTTTTATAAATTCTTGGACTCTGTTCAGCTTATTCCTTAACTGTGATGAGTTCATTCTTTGGCTGAGTTTTTAATATTTAAACTACAGAAAGAATAAAACTTGGATCACTCTAAATTAGGTTTGACTCTTTCTTTAATTTGGTTACTTCTGTTCAACTCCAACCCTTGTGACTCCCAAACAAGGTCAACACATTGAAACAATTGAGATAGAGAAGGTTCTTTCTAGGTGGGCTCAGAAAGAAGTGAGCTGAGTAAATGAGGGCCACACTTTAATTTCTGAATTGAGTCACCAGTGCTAGGTTGTCTGAGGGAATGGTGGAGCCAAATATAATCAGATAGATTCAGGAAGACTGGAAATAATTGATGAACTTTGTCATTTATAAATTGGACTTCAGGCTGGGTGTGCTGGCTCATGCCTATAATCCTAGCACTCTGGGAGGCCAAGGCGGGTGGAGCTCATGGGTTCGAGACTAGCTTGAGCAAGAGCGAGACCCCATCTCTAAAAAATAGCCAGGCATTGTGGCAGGTGCCTATAATCCCAGCTACTTGGGAGGCTGAGGCAAGAGAATTGCTTGAGCCCAAGGGTTTGAGGTTGCTGTGAGCTATGATGCCAGGGCACTCTACCAAGTGCAACAAAAGTAAAACTCTGTCTCAAAAAAAAAAAAAAAGCAAGATCAGGCCTGTCTCTACAAAAAATAGAAAAATTAGCCAGGCGTAGTAGGTCATGCCTGTAGTCCCAGCTACTTGGGAGGCTGAGGTAAGGGAATTGCTTAAGCCTAGGAATTTGAGGTTGCAGTGAGCCATTAATATGATGATGCTACTTCAGTCTAGCCAGGCCAACAAAGTGAGATTCTGTCTGCACTCCAACCAGAAAGCAAGATTCTGTCTCAAAAAATAAAATGAATTCAATAAAATTTAAAAATAGGATTTTAAAGTATTTTACTTTTGATACCACTTTGGAAAGTGCAGAATGTTGAAAGAATGATCAAAATAGAAAATCGCCACTTGGTAGGAATAATTGTTTCAGTTAAGAATTGCCAGTGATGATCTGACAATCCCACTCCTGGGTTCATATCCAAAGGACATGAAATCAGTATGTTGAAGAGATAGCTGCACTCCCGATATTTATTGCAGCACTGTTTATAATAGCCAAGATACGGAGTCAACTTAAATGCACATCAGTGGGTGAGTGGATGGGGAAATGTGACAAATACACACAACGGAATACTATTCAGCCATAAACAAGAATGACTTCCTATCCTTTGTAACAACATGATGAATCTCGAGGACATTACATGGAGTGAAATAAGACTGGCACAGAAGGACAAATGCCACATAACCTTGCTCATATGTAGAATGTTTGTTGATCTCATAGGAGTAGAGAGTAGAACAGTGGTTACCAGAAGCTGGAAAGAGTAGGGAAAAGGGGTGCTGGGAAGAGGTTATTCAAGAGGTACGAAGTTACAGTCAGGGAGGAGGAATAGTTCTATTGTTTTACTGCACAGTAGAGTGACTATAAATATAATCATATATTATATATTGTAAAATAGCTAAAAGAGGAGATTTTGAATGTTTTTACAAAGAAGTGACAAGCGTTTGAGGGGATGGATATGCTAATGACCCTGATTTGATCGTTACATTAGGTATACATGTATCAAAAATGTCACACTGTACCCCAGAAATATGTAATGGATATGCT
>NW_003852515.1:4799882-4818460 GCF_000181295.1 Otolemur garnettii | reverse complement strand
TAGGTATACATGTATCAAAAATGTCACACTGTACCCCAGAAATATGTAATGGATATGCTAATGACCCTGATTTGATCATTACACAAGGTATACATATATCAAAAATGTCACACTGTACCCCAGAAATATGTGTAATTATTATGTATTGATTTAAAAAAATAAAACTTTAAAAATGGAAAAAAGATTCATCCATGGATGTTAAATTTGTGGGCAAAAATAACATTAGAAAAGAAGATATTTGCCTGGTTTCAAAATATCTCTCCATGAGATGTTTAGTAATTACAAAGGGGAAAAAATTATATCTACTATTTGACATTAATTATTCGGAGCTACTATTTAACAACAATGGAAAATCCTGGCCTCACCACCTTCACAAAGGTTCAAGTCATCAATCATGGAATAAAGCGATGGAATGTGCCTTCTGAGAACAGGCCCTGGGAAGGCACAACATCACTTGCGTGGAATGCCTGCCACAAATGTATAATCTGAATCTAATCATGAAAAAAATCAGAAAAATCCACGAAGGGGAACATTCTACAAAATAACTGCCCTGTACTCTTCAAAAATATCATGAAATACAAAGACCAACTGAACTTGTTCCCCATTAAAGGAAACCAAATAGACATGACAACTAAATGCAATGGAATACAGAAATTTTCATTGCATTTCATAGATGGGGAAACAAAGTCAGAGACTTGCCTGCAACACCAGTTAATGATGTCGCTGTGACCCAATCTATGGGATTGGAGCACAGAGACACAGATTAAAGAGGATGCAACAAAAATGGTTTTCATTGGAGGCAATTTTGTGTATTGAGAACCTGTGAAAAACAAGTCACAGACTGCTGAACAAGAGATTTTCCAATAAACAGACCAAGTAGGGAAATTAGACAAAAAAGAGAGAGAAAGCGAGGCACACAGCACACAGGCAGGGGCACCAGAGGAACTTTTCAAAGAACTTTCCCATCACCCCCTTTGCCATTTTGTAGACTGTTCCATTTATTTTGCCATAAATGCTGTGCCAAGCACTTGGTTATCACTCTACTTATGGACCCCTAATATTTTCTCTTAAATAAAACATGTCATGTGTAGTTTTATTTTTGTTTTCTATTTGTACCAAATGCACCAAACTGGTGGACTTTTTTGTTTTTAAAGACAATGTCTCGCTATGTTTGCCCAGGCTGGCCTTGAACTTGGGGGCTCAAGGGATCCTCAGGCCTCAGCCTCCTGAGTGGCTAGGACTAAAGCCACAGCACCTGGCTTTAGTGAACATTTTAAAGGAAATGAGTGTGCCTTGCAAATTTCAGATTTTGGGGTATGAAAATTGATATTCAAAATGTATCGGGAGCGTTTATGTCACTAAAAATATGAGAGTTCTATAATTTTTTTTATTTTTAGATATCCTCAAATGTTTCTGAATGATGCAAAACAGCTGACACTCCTTCAAGTTTTGTTTTTTTGTTTTTTTATTTTGAGATAGAGTCTCACTCTGTTGTCCTGGGTAGAATGAAGTGATGTCATCACAGCTCACTGCAACCTCAAACTCCTAGGCTCACGCAATCCTCCTGCCTCAGTCTCCTGAGTAGCTGGAACTACAAGTACATGCCACCATGCCCAGCTAACTTTTGTATTTTGTAGATATGGGGTCTCACTCTTGCTCAGGCGAGTCTCAAACCCCTGAGCTCAACCAATCCTCCTGCCTTCACCTCCCAGAGTGCAAAGATTACAGGCATGAGCCACCACAGCTGGCCTTCTTCAAATAATTTTTATAATACATAGAAACAAAAAGTTTCTAAACTGTACACACTTTTAAACTCATTAATTTACTATATTTTGTATATCATATTCATGCATTTAAATGTTTTAATATATATTATAGAAGAATAGTTTTTTCATCTTCCTGCTTTCTATAATTCAGATGTCTAGAGCATAGCAATGGTCTGCATAGAACAGGTGGGTCTCAGACATGCCAGGTTGACATCTCCTTATTGCCACCTTCCCTCCTGAGCAATGTGCTAAAGGAGAAAATGTCCATACTAAAAAGTTGGACAAAACAAAATCTGAATTCCAGCTTTAGCAATTCCTGGGAGAACTTGAGCAAATGATTTCTCTGAACCATTTTTCTGATCTGGAATATGGGGATAATAATGCTGATTTTTCAGAGTTATTATGAGGATTAAATAATGCAGATAAAGTGTCTGACATGGAGTCTGATACAAAATACAAATACAATATTAGTTTCTTTCCTTTTTCTTCTTCTCTTATGACCCATGACTAGAACAATTTGTATGTCAAATTAATACAAGACAATTTCATTGTTGGGCAGAGGGTTTATGAATGATTACTTTATCATTGAAAACTAATTAATTGGGCAGTGCCTGTGGCTCAAAGGAGTTGGGCACCTGCCCCATATACCGAGGTGACCGGTTCAAACCTGGCCCCAGCCAAAATAAATAAATAAATAAAAATCAAAATAGAAAAACTGAGACAAGAAGATCGCTTGAGCCCAAGAGCTGGAGATTGCTGTGAGCTATGATGCCATAGCACTCTCTACCCAGGGTAACAGGTTGGGACTTTGTCCCCCCCCTCAAAAAAAAGAAAACTAATTAATTAACATGGTACGGACAGTAACGACAATTATCTTGAACTCTGGATTATGATTAATCCAATTCTGTGTACCTAAAATCCAATTTAAAAATTATGCATGCTCATATGTCCAACCAGTGCCCCTTTGTCCTAAAAATTTAGCATTTAAGTCAAAACATTAAAAAGAAAAAATTCTTTTGAAATTTTGCAAGGTCAGGAATCAAAGCTCTAGGAATTTACATGTAAAAAGCTGATGAATAAAATATACTCAAAACCTTCTAAGTGGATTGGCATGAGAAAATTTATTAGCTTGTTTTAAACACTGAATCTGATCCATTTTTGTAATGCCCCAACCATGAATTCAGTATACTAATGAGATGGAGTTGTATTTACCCATTCAACAAATATTTATTAAGTGCCTACTGTGTGTTAACCCTGTTTTCTAAAAAATAGAAAATAGACCTGTGATTTGGGCAAGATGGAGATCATTGGTAACCTTGACAAGGTCAATAGCAGTGGAGAGTGAAGATAAAAGTCTGATTGAGTTGTTTACAGAGAAAGCAGAGATACAAAGTAAGAACGGTGAGAACAGGAAACTCGAGATTTGCTATGAAAGAAACTCGAAGTATGGGGTAACAGCTGGAAGAAGTGTGGAGTCAAGTAACTTTATTTTTAAGGTGGGAGCTGTAACTGCAGGTGTGTAGGTGAAAGCCCCTCAGAGAAGGAGAAAATGATGATGCAGGAGACAAAGAGGGGAGTTTCAGAGCCAAGTCCCTAAAAAGGTGAGAGAGAGTTGGATTCTAGGACAAGTGGAGGTACTGGCTTTAGTAGAAGAAAGGCAGAGTGCATAGGTACAGGCAGGGTGTGCTGAAAGATTTGGCAATAGGAAGATGAGGTATTTATCATCCACTTTCATTGGTTTTTTTTTTTTTTGGCCGGGGCTGAGCTTGAACCCACTACCTTTGGTATATGGGGACAGTGCCCTACCCTTGAGCCACAGGCGCCGCCCAATCTGCTTTCATTTTTGAATGAAATATGGGGCTAGGTCAATACCAGGATCAGTGTACATGTAGGACTAGAAGTCTGAGAGTGTGTGAAATAGTCCCCTGGGATAGCAGAAATTTAAGTTGTGGAAGGCAAGGAATAAGATGGCTGGATGGTGGCGTTGCCACAGTGAGAAGTGTCTGCACGGCATGTGCTTTCTTGAGGTACTTTCAGCTGCTCAGGCACCAGTCCAGAGAAGGCAGAAAGCTGGACTGAACCAGAGTTTGCTTTGCACTCCAGGCAATTACAGTGGAGGGGTTAAGAAAATTGAGGGTTTAAACTGTAGACTCCACCCTGGAAGAGGATGTAGAGAAGCATTAAGTAAGTGATCTAATGGGCGGGGGTAGGGGGGGTGGGGGGGTGGGGGTGGGGAGCTGGGCAGTGAGTGGGAAGTGTGAGTTAGCAGATGGCGCAGTTCTTGGGGAGGATGAAGAGACACTTGGGGATGTGAAGATGTCAAGGAGCTGAGAAGTCAACACACTGGATGGATCATCTACACCAGTGGTTCTCAACCTGGGTCGCAACCTCTTTAGGGGTCGAACAACCCTTTCACAGGGGTCGCCTAAATACATCCTGCATCTCACATATTTACATTACGATTCATAACAGTAGGAAAATTACAGTTATGAAGTAGCAAAGAAAATAATTTTATGGTTGGGGGTTACCACATGAGGAACTGTATTAAAGGGTCACAGCATTAGGGAGGTTGAGAACCACTGAGGAATTACACAGCATGGTGCAGTGGTGCTTCTAGAGAGAAAAACACTATTTAAAGCCCAGGATCTTCAACAGAGGAAGGGCAGGAGTGGAGAGATTGGTAGCTAATGGCAAGGAGGGGTGGCCAATCACACAGTCTGCTGGAATGCATGTCAAAAAAGCTGGGAGTTGGAAGGAAGATAGAGGAAACAGTCTGGCAGGTCCACAAGAAGTGTGTTGGAAGTGGAAGAAAAAGGTCCACAGTCAAGAGAAGCAGAGTGAAATCAGTGTCCTAAGGAGGAAGGCAGGCTTCAGGTACAGTGAGAAGGCACCTTAGTAGGTCATGAATCCATTTAGTGGGAGATGACTAAGCTTAGAAAAAATTGAGGAGAGGTGCAGGGCCTCACACCTATAATCCTAGCACTTTGGAGGCCAAGGCAAGAGGATTACTTGAGCCCAGGAATCCAAGACCAGCCTGAGCATAAGCAAGACCCCCATCTCTACAAAAAATAGAAAAAATAGCTAGATGTGGTGGTTTGTGACTGTAGTCCCTGCTACTCAGGAGGCTGAGGCAGGAGAATTGGTTGAACCCAAGTGTTTGAGGTTGCTATAAGCTATGATGATGCCATTGCACTCTAGCCCTCAACAAAGTGATATCTTGTCTCACAAAAGCAAAAAATACAATAACTGAAAGAGAAGGTATATAAAAGAATAGAAAAATATAAGATCATATCTGATAAGCTTTAGATAAACCTTGTTTTGCAATATTGTGTTGTTTAAATTTTGTGTGTGTGTATGTGTGTACTGGAATTAGACCTGAAATCCACTTCTTGTTATGGATTGCAGTAAAAAGTTTGAAACCCACAGCATTAGGAGACTATGGAACCTTTAGCAATAAGAATCCCTATGGTGACAAATGGCCTCGGTGGCCTGGAAAGAAGGGAAGTGAGGCATGATGGCGATAGCCATGGATCTTGTAAGGCAGTGGTTCTCAACCTTCCTAATGCCTCCTAATGCTGCGACCCTTTCATACAGTTCCTCATGTTGTGGTGACCCCCAACCCTAAAATTATTTTCTTTGCTACTTCATAACTGTAATTTTGCTACTGTTATGAATTGTAATGTAAATATCTGATATGCAGGATGAATTTGAGAACTGCTGTTTAAGGGGAACCAAGACCTAAGTTCCCGGGCCCTTGTGGCCCGGTGAGAAGCTGTCTTCCAGCTGCATCCAAGTTCATGTGACTGTGACTGCCTTCCCAGTTATCCCTGGCATAATAAGAAATATATCCGATCTCTGCCTCTGGTTGAGGCACAGAGCTCCTAAACATTTGAAATTACCTGAATTATGAAATTATTATTATTCATAATAACCTGCTTTTGACCACATCTGAGTTTATGCTACTGCAGTGAATTAGGATTGGGAGGTCTCTACCTAGGTAGCCTCAGGCTGGGGCTGGTCACTAGAAAGACCAAGTGACTAGAGAGTGGGAACTTATACTTCCACCCACTGACCTGTGGGAAGGTGTGGGGGACAGATGGACATTAAACTATAAAGACTCCTGACCAGGCATATAATAGCTCATGCCTATAATCCCACACTAAGTCGGTGGCTCTCGTAAGACCAGGAGTTGGAGACCATCCTGGGCAATGTAGAGAGCCTGCCTCTCTACAAAAACTAAAAAAAGAATTAGCCGGGCATGATGGTGCTTACCTATTGTCCTAGCTACTTAGAAGACTGAGGTGGGAAAAGGGCTTTAGTCTAGGGATTTGAGGTTGTATTGAACTATGGTTTTGAAAAATGAAAAAAACAGAGATTTGATGAACTGCTGGATAACTGAACACTAAAAAACAGGAAAGTTCTGCATCTGGAGAGGGCGTGGAAGCTCTGAGCCCCTTCCCACGTGCCTTGTTCTGTGCATCTCCTCCATCTGGCTGTTCATCTGTGTAACATCCTTTATAATAAACCAGTCCGTGTAACTCGTCCCCTGAGTTCTGTGAGCTACCCTGGCAGATTAATTGAACCCAAGGAGAGGAGTCGCAGATTTATAGCCAATCAGTCAGAAAAGCACAGACTGAAATCTGGGACTCTTGATTGGCGTCTGAAGTGGGGACAGTGTTCTGGGACTGAGCCCTTTAACCTGTGGGATCTAGTGCTATCTCCAAGTACATAAAGTCAGAATTGAATCGACTCACAGGACACCCGATTGGTGTCTGCTGGAGAGTTGCTTGGTATGTGGAAGAAACTCCCATAGACACACACGGGTGTCAGCAGAGTTCTGTGTGAAAGTGTAGAAAAATGCAGTGTGGTTTTCCTCAGACTAACCATTTTCCCAATCTATTAAAATTAAGGTTTAGCTTATGTTAATTTCATTAGAGACTAGCTAGGTATTTTAGCTCTTCTAGTCAGAACTTGCTGTCAAGAGATCATGATCATGCATTCAATCCCCATATATAATAAGATTTTTTAAAAATGACACGACTCTATGGCTTGGCATGAAACTCTTCAGCCACAGTGACGTCAGCTCACTGTTGGGCCTACAAAGGCTTGTAGATGATTCCGGGCACATTCATTTCCAGTAATGAAGTTTAAAAAAATAGCATCACCTTTGACTAGGAGAGGCAGAACATTATGAAATGTCCTTCTCTCTTTTACAAAATAATAATAACCCCATTAGTGACACTTAAAGGTTCCCAAAGGAAATGTTGTAAAAGTCTAATGACAAGACTAGCTTCTGTCCCTTCTACCAAGGTGTCTATCACCTGAATGAGAATTCACGTTTAGGGGCCCGTTCATGTCCTTTAAAAGGCATTCCCATAATGCATTTCCTTACGTTTTCATGACACACTCAGTGATGCTCAGACAGTCAATGCCATGTGTGAGGTACCTTTCAGGGTGGTGGGAAGGTATCTACCCATGCCGTGGAGAATGGGGGTTTGTGGCAGCTCCCCAAAGAGTATGCGTTTGCCAGACTCAAGCCCAGGCCTCTGATGTCCTGCTTGGGAAAAATGCACAACTAATCATGTGACTGCTTCTTTGATTTAGAATGTTTTTCTGTAAGTAAGGAGAAAAAATGCATTTCTCCTTCTCATAAAGCCCCAAAGTAGAGATTGCAAGTTAAAAATCCTCATTTTGCAAAGCTTAGAAGTCACTTTTTCCATGGCAAGAAAATAAGAAAATTGTGGCCTGAACGCTTTTTGGCTTTGGAACTACTGTTTCAATTAATTTAATTGTGACTATATTTGGATATGTTGTGGCATTTATGTGCATTTAGAGAACTCTACAATTCCTGTTTTTCTATGATTTGGGTCCCAGACCACTTGCAGATTGTCACCTGTGCATTTCTGATTGACAACTGGGTGTGCAGAAGCCACAACAAAGATGCAGGAAAACAAGAGAGAGATACAGACAGAGGACTCCAATCCCATGATCACACTCGGCTATAATAACCTAAAGAAAAATGTTGTGAATGACAGCATTTAATAGTGACTGTTAAACAAGTATCCCAGAACCAAGCAGTCTACAAATTGGAAAACAGAACAGTGATTTATGAGTTTGCATCTAAGCTCGGCAGGGACCCAGAAAAGAGTGTCAGGCTTCTGCTGATTCAGTTACATTTTGGCCATGTTCTTCATTTGTGCTTAATTAGTACAAACTTTCCCAAAGCAGCTCAGGCTCACTACAGCTTTTCTTTGGGGAGAGAGAAGACGAAGAGAGAAAATGGTGGAGCGAAGCCTAGCAGTGAATTGTTCCAACTATATCTCTGTTCAATGTGTCAAATACATTCTTGAGGCAGGTGCTTGAATTCACAGGCTCTTTAGAGAGAATTTAGCAGCCCCAGGAATATATTGGTTACGAAGAAGAAGAAAGGACAGGCAGGGGAAACACACATCAGCTGCTAGGAGGGAAAAAGCTAATCGTAGAAACTTCTCTGCCAGAGAGAGGTGCAGCTGTCAAAGCAATAAGGTAAATGAGTCTCAGACTAAAATGGATTTTGCAGGAGAACTGTGTTCTCTGATAAATAGGGGAGATTGAACTCCAGCACCATCCTGCTAGTCCTTGGTAATGCCCCATTTTGGCGCTGACTGGGTGGTCTTAAGCCCACTGCCACCCTGGCTAGCACCGGCCACACCAATCAAGGCTCCGCAGCTGAGACCCTGGCTGACCTGCTGCAGGAGCCTTTTTCAAACTCCGATTCACTCATTTGTGTGGGATGCTTTTTTCGCTACTTTATTTATGGGATTACATAAATGAGCCATTAAAAATGTAAATCTTCAGAACAGTGGAATAATACAGATTTAAACAATAAGCTCAGGGCGGTACAGTACAGAAACACCCTGCCCCGCCGCTATCACCCCATCGTGACTATGGCAACAATAGGGGGTTAAGGGAAGGACAGAGGGGAGAGAACTAAAACATCCCTGCATTGTAGCCATCATTGGCACCAGAGAAAGATTAGGGTGTTTTTTTAAACGAAGTATTAGAACAATAATAAAGATGTGCCATTATAATCAACAAAGGAGCTGGGGCGTCCCTCACAGTGCGGGTGTCAGGACAATCAAGGGACCACAGATTTGAGAAGTTTATCCCACCTCGTGGCAAACTATTTAACCCTTTTGTGGCTTTTGCACAAGCCAAAAATAGAAGAAAGACAAAAAGCAAAGAACTAGGGACAGACTCACTCTCATTTCATCATCTAGTTGTGTTAGTTTTAGGGTTACATTTTTAAAAATACTGTCTGCATATGAATTCTGTGGGTTTGTCCTATCTGGTTTAGTGAATTAGCTTGGGGAAATGCTGTTACCTTTCTGCACTGGGCAGTTTCCTGCTGGCAGGGAGCAAGGATGGTGTGTAGTGGCCAAGGAGTCTGGTGACATGGCAGCCAGTGCAGGGGAGAGGCAGCAATGAATCTGGCCTGGAAGGGGCCGGAGGGGGGATTTCCCAGGCCTCTTGAGGTCCTCTTCCTGTAACCAGGCATAGATCTGGGAGAGGAAGACCACAGGGCACAAGGTAGAGTAGACTGGCAGAAAAAGACCCACAGGGATGGCAAATGGGGCCACAGTGCTCAAAATGTACACCCATGTTCACAGAAGTGGTCATCACAATAGCCAAGAGGTGGAAGCAGCCCAGGTGTTCATCACAGGTGAAAGGATAAACAAAATTCGCTATATACCTACAATGGGATGTTGCTCAGCCTTAAGGAAGGAAGGAAATTCTGACAAATGCCACAACATGGAAGGACCTTGAGAACATTAGATTAAGTGAGATAAGCTGGGAACAAATGGATCAATATTATATGATTCCACTTATATGAGGTGCCCAGATAGATACAGAAAGTAGAATGGTGCTTGCCAGGGACCTGGGGAGAGGAGTTAGTGCTTGATGTAGCTTCAGAGTTTCCGTTTTGCAAGATGAAAAGAGTCTGGAGGTGGGCGGTGGTGATGGTCGCCAAACAATGAGAATGTACTTAATGTCACTGAACCGTATACTGAAAAATGGTTATGATAGTAAATTTCATGTTATGTATATTTTACCACAATTTTGAAAAAGCAAATAACTTTTTTAAGAGGAGGCAGGTGGTTCGAAGAAGCATGCCTCTAGTACTGATCACCAAAAGAATTCAGCGATACTGTTGGTGACACTTTAGGCCTTAGTCCCTTGGGAGGAAAGATCTGGGAGGTGGGAGGCTTTCCCCTAAAACCATCATGAGCCATCAGTGTGTCTTGACTTTGCTCCAGTGAAGAGGAGTGGGAATCACAGGATTGCAAACTCATGTTTAGCAGAGGAAGCTTTTATACTATTGAAATCTAATATGCATTCTGTCCTCCTTCTGCCCTTATCTGCACCCCCTCTTTTCCCTCCTGGTCCCACCTCTTACCCTTTCAGTGGTCCTGTCTGTTGCTTCTCACCACCTTCCTATCCTCTCTTGCTTTCCAAGCTCTTCCCTGCACTTCCCCCCACCAACTACTCTCCTCCCCAACTTGCACTTTCCCCTTTGCCTCCCCTCATCTGTCCCCCTTCCTCTTCTTGCCCCTTCCTCCCTTCCATCCTCTCTGTCCTGGTAGCAGTCTCCTTCCTTTTCGCCTCCTGGCCCCGCCCATCTCTTTCCTTGACCACGCCCTTGTTCCACGAAGCCCCGCCCCCACTTAAAGAAAAAGAAAGAAAGAAATCTAATATGGATCCTGACGTGAGATGTCTAACAGCAGAGCTGCTGTGGTTGTATCAGAGACACACAAGAAGATCCAAGTAAATGGACAAATTATACCTTAAAAATGACTTCCTAAAGCATAGCTGACTGCGGAGCCCAGAGCTAAGCACCAGGTGAGGAGAGGGGGAGGCTAGAAATATAAGATACAGCTCTTGAGAGTTTTAGAGTTTTATGCGGTTCTCAGCCTCCTCCTGGGGAAAATGGAGATCATTTTAAGCATTTTATAAGCTCTGCCTACTCAGCCTTCCCTCAGCAAGACGTTCCCCAAACTGTGGCAAGCCCTGAGGCCCCTCTGTGGAGTCCTGTGTTGCAAATCCCTGCCCTCTGCTAAGGTCCCACCTACCTTGGCCATCACGCGGCTCTGACATCTAACAAGTTATTGCATTGGTGAGGGTGCCAGGCTGCATGCCCCATAGGGGGGATTTGCCATGCCTGGTGGGTAGCCTGCAACTACTTGTCACTTCCAGAAAAGGTGGGACCTGAAAGGGCAGGTGGTCTTAGAAAAAAACAGACTTGCCTGTGAGTATCCAGGTGAGACTGACCCACCTTGGATGTTAGTGCAATGAGCCTTTACAAACCATTTCTTCTTAATGTGCCTGCAGTCCCCAGGTGAGGAGTCCAGGTGAGTTGGGTCACAATCACAACTGCCTCTGTTCAGCAGATGTCCAACAGGTCTGTGTCCTGGCCTCTGAGGCAGTCTTTCTTTGAGGGCTTCTTGTCTCATTGCCTCTCTGGCTATGCCTCCTTACCCCAAATTTACCTTTAGCATCACTTTCCTTCATTTGCTTCTTTCTCCACGCATTTCCTGGAAACTCCTAGCTCTTCTGCTAAGGAAGTGACTTCAAGGTTTACAAGGTATAATCATTTGCTTCCCAAAGCAATCTACACCAGGGAGAAAAGGCCCAATTCTCTTTTGGGAAATTTTAGGGGAGAAGGTATAAAATAAATGACCTCTTTCCATCCCAACCCACTGAGAGCTTCTGATCTCAAAATGACCTCTTCCCATCCCAACCTACCAAGGGCTTCTGATCTCAAAATCCTTAGAAGATCAAACCCAGTAACATTCTAAACCCTTATCCCCTTTTAACCACTACTGCAAATTTGGAGTATATTCTTCCATGTTTGCTGTATAAATGAATACATCCTGTAGCCAGGGCAATCTGTTATTCTTAGATGAAAATGGAATCTGACTTGATGTATACTTCTCCAGGTGACTTGAAATCATCACCATCACCATCACCACAGGTCACGTTTATGAAGTGATTCCTGTGAATCCCCGCTTTGTGTACATCATCTCCTTTTATCTGTGCAGCACCCCCTCTGGGGACTTGTTTCTAATTATCTCCATTTTCCCCAGGAGGAGGCTGAAAACCACACAAAACTCTAAAACTCTCAAGAGCTGTGTCTTCTTCTTCTTTTTTTTTTTTTTCTTTATAGTTTTTGGCCAGCACTGGGTTTGAACCTGCCACGTCTGGCACATGGGGCCAGCACCCTACTCCTTTGAGCCACAGGTGCCACCAGCTGTGTCTTCTTTTTCTAGCCTACCCCTCTCCCCACCTGGTGTAGCTCTGGGCTCTGCAGTCACCATGCTTAGGAATAGTCCTTTTTGTGGTATAATCTGTCTATTGACTTGGGTCTTCTTGTGTGTCTCTCAGTATTTCTTATTTCAGAAACTTGAATTACAAAAGTGATAGACACTCATCTTCACAGTTCAAACAATGGATAGAAGTGCTTAAGTAAGCTCAGTGCCTATAGCTCAGTTGTTAGGGCACCGACTGCATACACCAAGGCTGGTGGGTTCAAAGCTGGCCCGGGCCTGCTGGGCAACAATGACAACTGCAACAACAACAACAAAAGCAGCCAGGCATTGTGGTGGACGCCTGTAGTCCCAGCTACCTGGGAGGCTGAGGCAAGAGAATTGCTTAAGCCCAGGAGTTAGATATTGCTGTAAGCTATGATGCCACGGCACTCTACCGAGGGTGACAAAGTGAGACTCTGTAACAACAACTACAACAGCAAAAAGAAGTCCTTAAGTAAAATTAATAACCTCACCTCTGTCCATTTTTAAGCATTATTGCCAATTTGGAGTATATTCTTTGACATTTTGCTATATCGACATCATGCCTGTAGATAGAGTTGTTTGTTATTCTTAAATGAAAATTAAATTGTATTCTACCTGTAATTCTGTAACTTACTTTAGTATATAACTATGTACTAACTATGGATGTCCCTCAAAGGCGTTTCCGTCATTCTTTTAAAAAGCAGCAAAATATCACATATTACGAATGAACCATAAGGTACCCCCTGGTGACTGAAGCATGTCAGATTACTGCCCTTTTCGCTATTTCAAGTCCTGATGCACTCTACTTTCCTATCTGACACACAGACTTCCAAAAATGGGAATTTTGTCTCAGAAGTAATACCCATTTTAAACTTTAATAAATGTTTAATAAGTATCAACAGCTTACTTTTCAAAAGGTGTGTAGTAATTTATAGTGTGATCCTGTAGAGAACATCCATTTCTGCACCACTGCCAGCATTAAAAACTATCAGTCTTCTACATTTTTGATAAACAGGTGAGAGTAAATCTTACTCCTTTAATTTGCATTTCCCTGACTGCTATGAGATTTAGCAACTTTTTAGTAAGGATCTGTGGCCTCTGCCTCTCATTCCTGAAAATTGGGGTCCCATTAGTGGGTCAAAGCTGTTCTGTGGATCAAAGTCAGAGCAAGAACATGGGGACATCTGAGAATTGTCTGGGAACATGAATGAATCTGCATATCACTTTCCCCCTTACCTCCCAGACTGGCCTGTCCAGGGGGAGGTGATGACAACCCTCTAGAACAGTGTTTTTCAACCTTTTTAAAACTCTCATGGCACTCTGGAAGCTATAGTTAAGCTTCTGTGCACACTTAAATTATGTTGATCAAAAACAAGAGTTAAAAAAAAAAAGAGAATATGGCTCGGCGCCTGTGACTCAAGTGGCTAAGGCACCAGCCACATACACATAAGGTGGTGAGTTTGAATCCAGCCGGGGCCTGCCAAACAACAATGACAGCTGCAACCAAAAAATAGCCGGGCGCTGTGGCGGGCGCCTGTGGTCCCAGCTACTTGGGAGGCGGAGGCAGGAGACTCGCTAGAGCCCAGGAGTTGGAGGTTGCTGTGAGCTGTGATGCCACAACACTCTACCCAGGAGGACAGCTTGAAGCTCTGTCTCAAAAAAAAAAAAAAAGAATATACTTACAATGCTTTGAACTTCTTTTGAAAATAATTTAATTCATGATCTTTAAAAATTTTTGTGGCACACCTAACATCTCTCAAGGCACACTGGTTGAAAATTGTTCTAGAAAGAGTTCTTGACCTTTGCCACATGTTGGAATCATCTGAATGTATTAAAAAATACTGAGTCTTGGGCCCAGCCTGTAGAGATTCTGATTTGCTTCATTTAGGGTACGACTGGGTATCAGGAAGCTCCTCCAGGAGGTTTCAATGTGCTTCCAGGGTTAAGAATCACTGCTCTCAAGATAAGGCAAATGAGTCAGAATTGTCAAAATATACTTTACCCCTTTACCTTAGGTGTCACAGACACTGGTTCAGAACAGTCAGGAATAGAAGAGCAGAGGGGTAGAGAAAGTAGGCAGAGTGAGGAAAACTATTTATTGTTCTGATTCTACCAAGACATGGAGAGATGTTGGATGATGCCCGTCTGGCGTAGCAGGCACCATGAGCGGCACAGGAAACACCTGAGTGTGTTACGTCCACATGTGCACCTCTACAGGAACAAGAGGGGGCCGTGTGGCTGCTGGAAGGATCCTAGAGAGTATGGTTGTTGCTGGGAGCATTGACTCACCCACTCATTCGTTCAACAACTACTTGCTGGGTGACTCTCGTCTTCTTGCCACTTTGCACAGCCCTGGACACACAGCAGAGAGCAGGATGGACAACCTTCCCTCCCGGACCTTACATTCTAGCAAAGGACGTAGAGATTACACAAGCAATGACCCCAGCCACTATTTCAACTGCAGTGTCTGTAAGTGCTATGAAGGGGTATTGGGCAAGTGTGTCACGGGGTCCCATGTCTGCTCTTCTCCGAGCCCTCCTTCCCTCAGCCTCAAGCCATCCTGAGCACATGACAGGCCTGGTTAAATGATACTGGATTTATGGGGTCAAATTTTTGTTGTTAGCTGAAGTCAATTTGCAAACTAAGAAGTAGGTTCAAATAGGGTGATTTTTCCTTATTGCTTCTGCTGTGCTCAGGTTGGCCCAGAAGAGCTTTGGTGATATGATATAAAGAATGTGCAGAAATGATATTTTCTGCCGGAGTCCTGCAGGGAAAGGCTGATTGATAGAGCTGGGCTGACCCACGTGAACCCGAAGTAACATCTCCGTGTTGGAAAAAATATTACTTATGCTAAATACATGAGTACTATAGAGGCTCTGAATAGAGAAATGAAGGGTGTACGTGTGGATGTGTGTGAGTTGGGGGTGGGGAGGAGGGCGGACAGGACACATTAGGAGTGTGGACAGAGAGGAAGTTAGTGAGAGGAAGGGCTGGAGTCAGGAGGAAGAAACCCTCTCCAGCCCCCTCCCCCTGGCCTCAGAAATGTGGCCCTTCCCAAGGGCTTCCCCTAGGCCCCAAAAGAAGTGGCCCTTACATCACACACAAGACGGCTCACAAGGCACAGGACCGGCTTTTAAATCTCAGATAATAGATAGCAAGTCAGGCCATAGTTAGGATTGACCATAGTTAATCTTCAATCATTGCAATAGTGCAGGTAAGCCAGGCTATAGAAAACCCAAAGAGAGTTTCTACTTAGTTTTGAAATGCAGTTTTTTCCTTATGAGATGTGTAATGGTAGATTGAGAGTCATTTGAGGGCAAAGGCTGTCTTTTTTTTTTATTCTATTGACAAAGTAACTTGCTTATAATAGCGATGTAATAAATCTTTGCTACATAAATGAAATAAATATGATTTACTTACACAGAGAAATTTTGGGATGAACTATGGAATACTCCAACGATTCCGAATTTGCACGTTTGCTTTCATCTGCCTAGAGTACTTCTCCCATTCCTGTTCTCTCTCCCTCGGCAAGGATCCACCCAGCAAGCTCCATCCTCCTCCATGTCTTCCCTACCCCCAGCGGCATTCCGTCCTCCCTAGGACAGGTCTTTTTACTATGCTGGCTCCCATTGAAGTGCCTGCCTAGGACTCACAAGGAGATTTTGATCTCTGGCCTCAGTGTCTTGCATGGTGCTCCTTTTAGTCTGCAGAATTTCTGAATGCATGAAGGAGCGAATAAAGAAAGAGCTGTTACTGTGTCCAGAGGTAAAATCTAATTTAAGAAGCCCGTTCATTCTTAGGTAAAAAAGTAGTTGGAGAGTTGCTCATCCCATTTGGGTTTCATGTGAATTTTGAATAAGTAAATAGATAAGATCGCTAGGATAATAAAAATCATGGGCACTTTATAGTACTAGCCTTGTGCCACACTTATCTCTAAGCACTTTATTTATTTTTGAGACAGAGTCTCACTCTGTCACCCTGGGTACAGTGCTGTAGCGTCACTGCTCATAGCAACCTCAAACACTTGGGCTCAAGCAATTCTCTTGCCTCCGCTTCCCAAGAAGGTGGGACTACAGCTGCTGGCCACATCATCTGGCTATTTTTAGAGACGGGGCCTCGCTCTTGCTCAGGCTGGGGTAGAACTCCTGAGCTTAGGAGAGCCACCTGCCCCAGCCTCCCAGAGCATTAGGATTACAGCCATGACCTACTGTGCCCAGCCTCTCTAAGCATTTAAATTTAGAAAAATTTCTGCTTCAAATTTACCCTGGACTTACTATAGTCTAGATCAGTGTTTTTTACCCTTTTTTAAATCTCATAGCACACTTGAACCTATAGTTAAACTTCCATGGCACCCTTAAATTATGTTGATAAAAAAAATTTAAAAAGAGAATATACTTTCTGTGCTTTGAACGTCTTTCAAAAATAATTTAATTAATGATCTCTAAAATATTTTGTGGCACACGTAAGATCCGCACACAGCACACAGGTTGAAAACCACTGGTCTAGAAACATTGTGTGTGTGTGCACACACCCCTTGTTGCTTAACTATAGAACATACCTAATCAATTTTTACAGAAATCAATACCATTATAGGAATTTAAGTTTTCCTTCTAATATTTATAACTTATGCTGGTATGACTTTCTATAAAATAGATAACTTCAAAAGAGTTAGAAAACAAATGCTATGAATCGCAAATACATAATTCCCACAGAAATTGGTCCTACTAATGCTGCTTCCAATCTTATTTTCTATAAATTGGGTTTAGGGAGAGAGGATAGAATAAGTTGTCCCAACTTTGTGACTCAAGATCGATGTTTTAGGCCGACTAAGTGCCTCACGCCTGTAATCCTACCACTCTGGGAGGCCAAGGCAGGTGGACTGCCTAAGCTCATGAGTTCAAGACCAGCCTGAACTGGAGTGAGACCTTATCTCCAAAATATCCAGGTGCTGTGTTGGGCACCTGTAGTTCCAGCTACTCAGGAGGCTGAATCAAGGTAACAGCTCGAGCCCAAGAGTTTAAGGTTGCTGTGAGCTATGATGCCACTGCACTCTACTGAGGGCAACAAAGAAAAACTGTTTAAAAAAAAAAGACAGATGTTTTAATTTTCCAAATGTGGGGGGTTTTTGTTTGTTTGTTTTTAGAGACAGAGTGTCACTTCGTTGCCCTTAGCAGAGTGCTGTGGCATCACAGCTCACAGCAACCTCCAGCTCTTGGGCTTAGGCGATTCTCTTGCCTCAGCCTCCGGAGTAGCTGGGACTACAGGCGCCTGCCACAACACCCGGCTATTTTGTTGTTGTTGTTGTTGTTGTTGTTGTTGCAGTTTGGCTGGGGCTGGGTTTGAACCCGCCACCCTCCGTATATGGGGCCAGTGCCCTACTCACTGAGCCACAGGCGCTGCCCCTTCCAAATGTGTTTTTACAAATTGAGCAAATGGAAGCTTTCAGATTATGAAAACCATCTTTTCAGGCTTTTTTTATTTTCAGGTTAGGAGAGTATGTTTAAGCAACATTGAATCCATGGGGTTAAATTCTTGTTAGCTGGGATGAATTTGCAAATTGAGAATTAGGTGCAAATAGGTTGATTTCTTAATGCTCCTCCAATTCTCCAGCCAGGATAGAAGGCTCTTGGTGATACCACGTGATAAGTGTGTAGACGTGATATCTTCTGGCAGAGTGAGAGGGTCTGATGATGATGGCGGTGTTCAAGAAGGAGGAGGAAGAGAGCTGCCGTAGCACTGATATTCATGCATCACCATTACTTTGCCTCTGTTGGTTTATGTGCAGACTAAATGTCAATTATTTTTCTTAATACTAGCAATATTGTGAAACTGCAGAGTATTCTGAAAGGATACTGTGGTCTTTTGTGCCCAATCAGGCATCCTGGGCACCTGGGTAATGCCCCATAGTTCTGTGCGTTTTTCTAGGCCCCTGCACACTTGGCAGGCAAAACAAGAACACAGAACTGTAGTTTTTCAATGACATTAGCAGGAGGGTTCTGCTCACAATTTCTCTGCCCCTTTCCCATTGAGCAACTTAGATTGATGTTTTTAGTTGTTTATCCCCCAAATAAACAAAGCCTTAGGGACAACATTGCCTCTTCTTTCGTTCTATTTCAAGGCAATCAGCATTTTTTAAGTTACCATCAATTTGTCTTCTATATTTTGTCTTCTTTAAAAAAAAAAAAAGGAACTAACACCCACGAAGTAGTTTAAAAGAGATGATACAAACAAAGCAGGCTTTTTCCTCCTCATGAACTGTGTATATAATTACTTGAATAATGTTGAATTTCACCCATATGCTGGAGAAGGGGTAAAAAAAAAAAAAAAAAAACGGCAAAAAGAATCACTGTGAATTCAAACCGCAAATGAATGGAGCCGGCCTCATTCATAGATGATACAAACAAAGCAGGCTTTTTCCTCCTCATGAACTGTGTATATAATTACTTGAATAATGTTGAATTTCACCCATATGCTGGAGAAGGGG
>NW_003852515.1:4794589-4799862 GCF_000181295.1 Otolemur garnettii | reverse complement strand
CCCATATGCTGGAGAAGGGGTAAAAAAAAAAAAAAAAAAAACGGCAAAAATAACGACTGTGAATTCAAACCGCAAATGAATGGAGCCGGCCTCATTCATAAATGTCATATGAAGCTTTGGTTAAAAAGGCAAGTCTGTCATTCCAAGGACAGCAGCTGTTGTTATGTTGAACAAAATGGATACAAATGGGTATTATTTTAAAGTGAAATGCTTAATTTCAGGCCTAACAAGCACACTGTCCTCTGTGTAGCCCTGTGTCACACGAGCCATGATCTCCAGTAGAGGGCTTGATTGCACAGGAAATCAAGCTCCCAGGCTGCGGCTGACCAGACCAGCAAACACACTGGCAATGTTTGAGTTACTATGGCAATCGCAAAATAGGAAGGCCTTTTCTTCTTTTCCTCATCTCTGCATGCAGCCGCAGCCTGCTCCTGAATAGGCCACATCTGCAAAAAGTTTTAACACGGTACTCAGATAAAGAAAAGGATCCCAAAAATGGGCACTGACCCGTCTCAAAAAATGTTGCAAATTTTACATACAAGAATTGGGGAGCTGGGCCACTTTGCACAGGTTATGTCATAATGCACACACAAAGGGATAAAAGCGCATGGAGGCTTCGGCTGTCAGATATTGAGAGGAGGGAACGGCAGGAGTAAATGACAGCTTAAATGCAGATGTAAGGAGAAAAGTCAAAGATGGGTGACAGAAAGTTACTGCTCAATGAATAAGGGAGAAATTTCAAACACAAAAAAAACAGACAAAAGGGTAAAATACAATAAAATCTATCTATAGAGATTTACTGAGAAAACCCCCCAAAGCATATTTAGCAAATCTTGGAACTATGAAACCCTGTGAAACTAACACATGGCTCTTTAGAAGGGGCCTTTATAGATGTTTCCCATCCCACCACTGTTTTCACACAACTTGCGGATGGGAGAGGAGAGGATGTCTTCAAACAATGGTGGAGCCCCCCGGGAAGTGATATTTTAGACAAAGCTTTTAAAAAATGGATGTTTGCAGATGAAAAAAATCTATAAAGACAGGTAGAGATGACCGTTGGACCCAGGACTTTCCTGAAATGGAGAGACTGGCTCACATTAATTCGTAAGGAGTTGTCTGGAGTTGAAAAGACCCCTCTCTCCACCCTCCTTTGCTTCACTATACACTTCTTCAGAATTTGGCATTATAATGTATTTGCACCTCCTCATCTCTCCTGGGTCCAAAGGTAATTTGGCAGTTCTCTGAAATGCAGCTGCCTGCCTGTGTCCTTGGCATGAAGGGGAACCTTCTGTAGGTCACGGAAGGACAAGTGTCCTTCCCCTCGGCTCCACTCCCACCACCCCCCAGCACGGAGCTAAGGGCTGGGCGCTTTTAGGCCTCCGCCTTGACAACTTCAAGTGTTAAGAAGAAGCAAAAACATACTGAAATTAATCCTCACTGCTTTTAACTGAAAGGACTATCTATGGGGTGAAAAGAGATGGAAAAGAGTGGGTAGCGAACTAAGAAGTCACCATTTGCTAGAGTTGAAAGTCAGAGGGAAGAAGACTTTTAAATAGCATGAACTCACCACAAAAAGTCGCGGGGCTGAAAGGCGCCCGCAGTCCAGTAAAACTGACACTACATTCCACATTCATTGACTCTTGTTCTTTGGGGGGAGTTTTCGTATGAAGAGAAAGAGACAATGGAAGACAATAGTGCTACCTTATCAAAGTTCATTCATGCAGCTATTTCAAATACTTTTAACTGCTTGTCAATAGGCCCCGCAAGTCTCTGGGATTCTAAACGTTCTGTCACATTTGTGTACTAACCACTTAAAGTTCTGCTGAAGCTTTGTGCCCTGGACTGCCTCCCCTTTATGTGGGTCAAAATGCAAGGCAAAGCCATTGTGTTATCGGCCTTCATTAAATTCATTGATTTGACCTGTATTTTAAAGACCAAAAGTCAAACGGAATGGGAAGTTTAAGTTCCCATACAAAATCTTCCCTTGGGCACTTTTCAGCTTCCTTGAACTATCTGGTATGTAGGCAAAGGACATTTTAGGGCTGTTTGAAGTCTGGCTGTGACTAGAGAAACATTTTTGCTTTTTTTTGTTTGGAGAAAAGTTTGGGTTTGTTTTTAATTTTATACAAGATGAACAAATGCTAAAGTTGAAGGAAGGCTATTGTCTGGAATTCCATTTTCTTCCTAAAGAGGTCGTTTTGACCAGCTTATGCGGCAGTCTCCTGAAGCTTCAGCTGAGGTTGGTCTCACTGCTCCACCCTGGGCCATCCATTCTTGCCCAGAACTTCCTGATAGGCAGTTGTCATTATTTTCAGTTCATATTCTTCTTTGAACTTGAGTGAGGTTAAGTTTTCTTTTAGACACATTAAGGAACAGCAGTATCTAAAAGCCCTATCTTTGTGTGTGTGTCTTCATGGCAAAAGTGGTCACAAATAGTGCTCATTTAAAGTGTGAGGGGGGGCCCAGGTGTGGTGGCTCACACCTGTAACCCTAGCACTCTGAGAGGCCGAGATAGGTGGATGGCTTGAGGTCAGGAGTTCAAAACCAGCCTGAGCAAGGGTGAAGACCTGTGAAGACCTGTCTCCACAAAAAAAGAAGAAGAACTAGTAGAATGTGGTTTGTTGCAGAATTTAGAGCATGGCAACATGGCAAATAATGGCTCTTAAAAATAAATGAATAGGCTCAGCGCCTGTAGCTCAAGTAGCTAAGGTGCCCGCCATATACACCTGAGCTGGCAGGTTCGAATCCAGCCCGGGCCCGCCAAACAACAATGACAGCTGCAACCAAAAAATAGTGGACGCCTGTAGTCCCAGCTACTTGGGAGGAAGAGGCAGGAGAATCGCTTGAGCCCAGGAGTTGGAGGTTACTGTGAGTTATGATGCCATAGCACTCTACCCAGGGGGACAGCTTGAGGCTCTGTCTCAAAAATAAATAAATAAATATAGAGTGTGCAAGGTGGAGGGGGCTAGGCAAGGAAAGAGGAGGAACAGTAAAAAGCCAGAAAAGCGCCCGTCAGCCATAGGAAGACTTCTCCCTGCTGTTTCCTCCTCTTATTTTCAGGGTTAATCATTCCCCCACCACCATTCAAAAGAATAGAAAAATCATCCATTCACTTCCTTACAGAAAGACTGTTCAAATTAAACTGTTGAGAACACTTTCCCCTTGCTAGATACCACAATTCTGAAGATTTTTTTCATGTAAATAATTCTATCAATTCTATTCTTTCTTTCTTTCTTTTTTTTTTTTGCACTTTTTGACCAGGGCTAGGCTTGAACCCACCACCTCCGGTATATGGGGTGGGCACCCTACTCCTTGAGCCACAGGTGCCACCCCATTAGTTCCTTTCAATTACCAGGGAGATTAGCCAGGGAGAAGTTACCAGCCATGCCAGTGAGAGGCAGTTGAGGTATCTGGACCTAGTGGAAGTGAAGTGCCCAGAGAAAGGCAGAATCTAGCGAATGTTTTAAGGCTCTGTGACAAACTGATGCAGAGAACCCACTGGGCACATACATGTGTAGAAATCTCAAAACTTCAGAGACAGAGTTCTTGAAAGTCATAAAGAACTATCTCTGCTAGGAGAGCTCCTGTCTAGTTGTTGTTAGCTGCGACTGCAGTAAAATAATAGAGCATAAATGTTGAGGGAGATACCGATATCCTCATTTTATAAAGGAGGAAATCGAGACTCAAAGATCAAAAGACTTTTCAAGATCTCACAGTAAACAGGTAGAGGAATAGAACCCATATCTTCATGACCGCAAAGTCCACACTGCAAGGAAAACTTGTAAGTTCCTTTCTTTCTTTTTTTTTTTTTGCAGTTTTTGACCGGGGCTAGGCTTGCACCCACCACCTCCGGTATATGGGGCAGGCGCCCTACTCCTTGAGCCACAGGTGCCACCCCGTAAGTTCCTTTCAATTACCAGATCCTGAGACATAGGAAAGAACACATGAAATTAAGTCCTGATAAGTGCTCGTGTGGTGGGGAAAGGTTTCTTGCTGTAAGATAGGAGAAATTTTCCTAAGGCTATCTTTTAAAAGAGAATAAAAATACATTCCCTTGTGAAAGACAAAGCCGTGAAGGTGGGCCAAGGAAGTGGCTGTTAGCTCTAGCTTTACCCTCCCAGAAGTCACACCCACCCCCGTGCTGTCATCAGGGTCTGTCCCCAGGACTGGTGACCACAGCTCCCATTCCACGTCCCCCTGTCCTATCTTTGTCCCCTCTCTGCTGACCTGAGGATTGTGGGCCCTTTAAACCCTGCTAGGACAAAAATTGTACTGTTTGGGTTTTTTTTCTACTACATAAATATTTAACAGAAGATACAACGTCTTTTCATTTCATTTTTTAAAAACTGGGATACATAGTTTTGTTTTAAATCTTTTGATGATATTTTTAAAAACGTGTATTAAGACTTTGATAGTGCACATCTCTAGAAAGTTACTGCCTTTATATTTTTAATACAGACCATAATTTTTCATGGAATAGAATTTTGAGTTTAATACCATGTTTTCCCGAAAATAAGACACTGTCTTATATTTATTTTTCATTAAGAAGACACACTAGGGCTTATAAGGGGATGTCTTATTTTTATTAAGTATAATATAACAATCTACATTTATTCAAATACAGTTAAGTCATCTTCTTCTGGAACCTGACAGGGGGAGCTGACTTTGTTGGTGGGGCTGGTGCTAGTGATGCGTGAACTCCTTTCCCCTAGCCATTCGCACATGTGCAATAGGATGCCGGTACCGCGGTGACCACACGTGCACCCGTGCAAGTACGAACGGCTCGGAGAAAGGAGCTGTAGCAGACAAAAGGTATTCCAGTCTTCCTTTCCGCTCTGCACCAAAATGCAGGGTGTGGTCATGCAGATACGCTGCATAGCCATGCCCATAACTAGGTCTGATTATCAGGGTAGGGCTTATATTTAACAAATGCATAGAAATCCTGCTAGGGCTTATTTTTTAGGTAGGTCTTATTTTGGGGGAAACAAGGCGTCTGTCTTTTGGAGATGAGGAGATTGGAGTTCAGAGACCTTTGGGTCTTAGTTTACCATCCTTGTAGTAGGCATATGACCTGTATTATAAAGGCAATTTCCTCCCTTCTTACGGTGAGCTAAAATGCAGGCATCTTTAGATTGGTTGCCTTTTTGTTGTTGATGTTAATTATTAATTTAAGACATTGGCTCGGCGCCTATAGCTCAACCGGCTAAGGCGCCAGCCACGTACACCTAAGGTGGCGGGTTCGAATCCCCAGCCCGGACCCGCCAAACAACAAT
>NW_003852515.1:4756532-4793832 GCF_000181295.1 Otolemur garnettii | reverse complement strand
CGTGGCTGGCGCCTTAGCCGGTTGAGCTATAGGCGCCGAGCCTGTAGTCTGGTTTTACAGGCTTCTGGCTGGAGAAGAATTTTACCCCAGGATGAATTATACCTCACTCATGTCATCTTTAGGTGAGATTTTGAACTTTTGGGGTTATTGGGAAGAGGGAGAATATATTTTGCACATGAGAAGGACATGAATTTGGTGAAGGCCGAAGGGTAACATGTTTGGGGCTGAATTGTGTCCTCTCAAATTCACATAAGGAAGTCCTAACCCCCAGATTACCTCTAAATATAAAGACAAATTCTTTTTTATCTAACCTTAGCACACTAGCTAAAAACTTCTTAGAGTTTTAGTCCTCTGTCTGAGTCAGCAGTGTTTTATGGCAGCCAAAAACAATAAAAGTAACAAAACCTAATTGCTTTAATTAAATATCAGAACTGAAGTTTGCTACGGCTGCCATAATAAAGTACCACAGAGTGGGTGGTTTAAACAGCAAAGATGTATTTATTACTTGTTTATTTAAGCAGCAGAGATGTATTTTCCCTCCATTCTAGAAGCCAGAAGCCCAAGGATCAAGTTGCTGGCAGAGTTGGGGAGTGTGAATGTGTATAAAAGACACTTCCTCTTTGGGGCCTCTTTTATTTAGTGTATTCGTTGAGTATATACAAATATTAGTTTTAGCAACATAGTAATAAAATGACAGATCAAATCTTCCTTGGTCAAAGAGTTACCATTCCAATGTGGGGGGGGGGCATAAAAGTAAGCAATTAAAAATAGAACATGGTGCCCAATCATGATAGTGGCATGAAAGAACATAGAAGAAGGAGCTCTAGGTTAATAGGATAAACACTTGCGTCCAGTTTGATCTCTCTGGAAATAGCACTGTAACCAAGGTAAAGGGATTTTTTTTTAAAGACACAGCTCTATAGAATCTAAGAGAATAGGAGATGAACAAAAGCAGAATTTAGAAATTGTGAATCAGAGAGACACCAGTAATTGGTTGCCAAACTAAGCAAGCTGAATCTCTAGACCAGCTCAGTTTATGTCACGAAACTCTCAAAAGGCGCAGGGACTAGAAGAACCAGGTATCCCTAAAACCAGAGGTGAAGGAGGTAAGCTAAGGAAAGAAGGACAGGTGAGCCCATTTAAAGAGCTATTCTGTCCCAAGACCCTGGCACTCCTTCCACTCCACTGGGCATTGCAGTTTTGTTCTCTTTAGGGGACCTCTGTGCCCTCTGTTCTGAGAAGAGGAGGAACAGGTGCCACATGCTATTCTCAGAAAGATGGACAAAGACCTTATATATCCATGAGCACAGTTATTAAGGAAGAAAAAAATCAAGGGAAGAAAAAAGAGCTCCTAGAAGTTACAAACAGGATAGTGGAATGAAAAACTTAAAGAAATGGTCAGAAGACTGAGTTGAGGAAACTCTCCACAACTATGGAAAGTAGAAAGGGGAGTATGATTCTAGGTTGTTCAACTTCTGAAGAGTAGGAGTTCCAGAAAAAAGAACAAAGATAATAGAGAGGAGGAAATAATCAATGAAATATTTTAAGAAAATGTTAGGATTGATGGCCATGAATTTAGAGAAGGAAAGTTTCATGAAGTGCCCAGTACAACTGGTCCATTCATTCCATCAATACATACTAAGTGCCTACTATGTGCCAAGCAATATTTTAGACTCTGAGACTAAAATTATAAAGGCAACAGGCAAAACACTCCTTCCTTCTTGGAGCATTCTTATTCAAAAGCTACTGAAATTATCCAAGTGGGTTTCATTGATAGATTGAGAAGGGTAAGAGGCAGGAAACCTGGTGAAAGGAGGTCAGATTCTGGATATAATCTTAGGGTAGGACTGGTAGGATTTGCTGTAAATGAAATTCATAGAGAATGAAAAGGAAGAGATAATGATGGGTTGTACAGACAACTCCAAGACAAGCTGCAAGAAAGGAGCTGTCCTTTAAGAGACGGAGAAACCTCAGAGAGAGGCAAGTTTTTTGGAGGGACTTGAAACTTGGTTTGGGACCTAGCAAATGCCTTTTGTACATCCATGGAGAAACATCATTAGGCAGTTGGACACGTGAGTCTGGAGCACAGGGAGAAGTCCAGGCTAGAGATAAAAGTTTAGGAACCATTGTCCCTCCTTGCATGTCTTCCTAAGCCCTGCTGCTGCCTGGATCAGCCAAGGACATTCATGCCAGTATTTGGAAGTATCCTGTTTTGATCTGCCCTTGCGAGATGGAGGTAGGGCATGCCAAACTTAGAAGCAGAAAATACAGAACAACCCAATCCCTGTGACCATTGCCTACTGGGTACCCATGCCTGGTCTCCACTACAGCCCTGCCAAGCACGTGTCAGCCCATGGAGAAGTGGACACCACTCACTGTCTTCTCCTTAGAGCTTTCCTCTGACACTGATGGTATTGCCCTTTCCTTGTACAACTAATTTGCTACTCAGTTCTTACTTTTTTCCCTCTTTATAGTACTATTAACACTATTACATACCTTTTACAGATGAGGAATCCAAATCACAGAGAAGTTAGATAACTTCTCCAAGTTTACACAGCTAAAGGGCAGGCCCAGAGTTTGATCAAGACAGTTTCTCCAGAGTCCATGCTTATACCTTTACAGCAAAAAGAGAAACCAGAAAAGGACACTGGGACGGAGCTGAAATATTTAATACTTCTAAACTCACTTCTGGAGTTTAAAATTTACCTTGGCAAATGATTTATGGATTATACAGTAAACAATTAGCCTGTTATTACTGTAATGAGGTCATAGAAGTAATTTCAAAGAAAAACATAGTCCAGATATTATTAAAAGAAAAACTTAGACGAGTTAAATTTAGCAAAGTTATTTGAGCAAAGAACTATTCATGAATCGGGCAACACCCCGAATCAGTAGGAGTTCGAGGGTGTTGTCCCCACTACTCAGTTTTTCAGAAGTAAACCAATATAAAATTTAGGATACGTGTGTGTGTTAAAACATTGGAAGATTAAAAGAAAGATCAACCTAAAAGGTGGGATAACTCTGGAAAGGAGAGAGAAGCAAACACAAATGTACTAACAGTTTCTATTCTTTAATCTGGGTGTTGGGCACAGTAGTGCTGATTTAATATTGTTGTTTCAATTGTAAATATACATTTATACACTTCTCTGTTTGGGATATATTTCTCAGCTAAAAATATTTTAAAGGCAAACTGTCTGTAATCACAGCATTTTGGGGGGCCAAGGCAGAAGGGTTGCTTGAGGCCAGGAGTTTGAAACCAGCCTGGCCAATTTAGTGAGACCCTGTCTTTACAAAAAAACAAAAATAGGTAGGTGGTGGTTGGGTGCCTGTAGTCCCAGCTACTCAGGAGGCTGAGGTGGAAGGATTGCCTGAGCTCAGGAGTTGGAGTTTGCAAGTGAACTATGATCACACCTCTGCACTCTAGCCTGGGCAGCAGAGTGAGACTTACTCTGTAAAATGAAATGAAATGAAAAAGTATCTAAGAGACAGAAGTAAGGCAGGGTCAGGGGTTAGAAGAGTGGGGGAGCAGGGCTGATTTAAACAAGGTGGTCAGGGAAGCCTTCTCTGCAAGACAGACAGCTGAGCAGAGACCAGAATAAAATGAAAGATCAAGCAATGCCAAATAATATGGGTGTGAACAGCAATCCAGGCAGAGTCCAGCAGGTGCAAATGTCCTGAGATGTCCTGAGATGGGAATGAGCTTTTTCAGGGAATAGCAAATAAAAGAGAGAGAGAGAGGGAGAAAGAGAGAGAAGAAAAGGAAAAGAACACACAGTGAGGAAGGGTGAGCAAAGGTCAGAGAGGAGGCTGGACACAGACAGTACAGGCAAAGCATATTAGCTACTATTATTAGTATTATTTTTTATTTCTAATATTATGCCCAGTGGATGGAAAGCAATGAGAAGGTTTTGAGCAGTGGAGGGATGGGAATCTCACCCATGTTTTGTAAGCACGACTCTGCTCACCCTGTGGAGGACAGAGGGTGGAAGAGAGGGCACTTAGGGGAAGCTTTTGCCATAGTTCTAGCTTCCATTTAGGTTCCTTTCAACATTTTGCTAACATGAATATAACCCATATTTCCAATCTCCAAATGAGATAGCATTAAAATTTTTTAGAAGATTTTTTTTTTATTAATATAAGGGCATGGATAGTTAGGTTACATTGTTTGCATTTGTTTGGTAAAGTCCAAGTGGTAGTTGAGTCCTTCACCCAGGAGGTGTAGGTAACATTAGAATTAATCATTTCATCAGCAATAGTGATAGGAAGAGTCTTTTTTTCCTTTACTTACTGGATCTCTGTTTTTATTCAACAGTTCTCACCTCCTCTACCTGATTCAGTGGGAGTAAATTCCACCCCCAGCTTCAGCCTGGAACTGACCAGTCCGAGCAAACCAAACACTTGCCAATGAGTAGTTTAAAACTGTACTTCAAGGCAGAATTCTGACCAAGAAAATGTGAGGAGACATCAGCCGAGGCTTCCGGGGAAAATTTTCTTACTCTTAGAAGAGCATCTTCTTTTTTAAGTTCAGGACACGAAACATCCAGAGGTCAGCACATGTTTTCCTGAGCCTTCAAGCTCAGGCTGGAGATGAGATGACACAGAGAGGAAAGCAAAGCCAGGAGGATGGCTGAGAAGCCAGGCCACGCGGGAAGTGCCCCCGGGAGGAAAGCAAAGCCAGGAGGATGGTTGAGAAGCTGGCCCACGCGGGAAGTGCCCCGGGAGCTGCCCACCTCTGACTTCTCCCTGTACAATACCACAAGTCCTAATGTGGACCTGGGTGGGACGGGGCTTTCTGCAACTTGCTGCTAGAAGGGCCCTAATAGCATAGCCTGGATCTGGAGCAGGGGTGTCCAAGTGGCCCAGGATGGCTATGAACATGGCCCAACACAAAATTTGAAACTTTCTAAAAACATTATGAGAGTTTTTTGTGATTTCTGATGGAACTTGATTGGGCAGTTCTCAAGCATGAACTTTGTAGATGACACTGTGTCACAATGTCATGTGAAATAAACTTGCATTCACTCTCCTTCTTTGGACACATGTATGGCTTCAGTTCTACAGCGGTGTGTGGCTTCCAGTGTGTTATCTTCTAAGCTCAGACAGTTGAATTGACACCATCAGAGGTTATATGTGCTCATGGCGAGGCAGCAATTATCAATTATATTTCCACATACCATTGCAACATTAGGTGTTTATTTAGAAGTCAGGTGAGCATTCTTAGTAAGGGAATTTCCACATCTTGGTGGTATCTCACGTGTCTCCTGGTTTGCTTTATAATTGGCCTCTGTCTTGCCCTGCATTGGCAGCCAAGATGTGGAAGGGCCCAAACCTTGCCTTCTGTGATATCTTATTCTTAAGTAATTTTCATAATAAGAATAGATATAGTCTTTTATCTATTAACATTTTTTTGATCCCAGCATGGCTTTTATAGTGTCTCAAAAGAAAAAATAACCCCCCAAAAGAAAAATTATGAATGAAGGAAGATTGTTCAATGAAAAGTGGACAGATGACTACATTTTTATTGAGGCAAATAGGCACTCTGCTTAATTTGTTGGGAACCTGGTGCAAGTTTTCAAAGACTATAGTTTGAAAGGCATTATATGCAAAAACATGCTGACAAATTGAATGCGTATGAAAGACGGAGTTACATGGACAAATAGTGGAACTGAAAAATTGTCTTCTCTACAAAAAATTTTTTTTTAATTTACAACTAAGATTCCATTGTAAAAGCTAGTTGTGTGACAGTATATTTAATAGCAAAAGAAAAAAAATCAAAATCATTGACTGATGGTGAGTTTATTATGTAATGTATAGAAAGCATGCCAGATATGATTTGCCCTGAAAAAGGGGGATATATTTAAAATCAGTTTGTTTGTTTTGTTTTGAGACAGAGTCTCACTTTGTCACCCTCAGTAGAGTGTGTGACATCACAGCTCACAGCAACCTCCAACTCTTGGATTTAGGCGATTCTCTTGCCTCAGCTTCTCAAGTAGCTGGGTCTACAGGTACCCTCCACAACACCAAGCTCCTTTGTTGTTGTTGTTGTTGTTGTTGTTGTCATTGTTGTTTGGCAGGCCTGGGACAGGTTTAAACCTGCCAGCCCTGGTGTATGTGGCTGGTGCCCTAACCACTGAGCAACAGGTGCCAAGCCTAAAATCAGTTTGTCTCGCCAGGTGAATTGAAGAAACTGGAAAATCTATCAAAAGAAGTTTGGAGAGGAAAGTTAATTAGTAAAAGAGCTCATTTTACATTTTATGCTTTGGCAATGGATGATAGCACTGACTCCATTTGCCATTTTTATTAGAAGTATTGATATATATAATGTCACTTAAGAAATGGCTTCTTTAGTGCCATTAAAAGACACAATTAAATCAAGAGATTTATACGAAGCAGTAAAAAATATGTTAAGGCAATTTTCTTTGTCCATTGTCAAACATACCTGGTATAGTTACTGATGGTGACCCAGAACTGGTAGGTAAAAGAGAAATACTTGTAAAATTATTTTTATTTTATTTATTTTTTTTGAGACAGAGTCTCACTATGTTGCCTTTGGTGGAGTGCTGTGGCGTCACAGCTCACAGCAACCTCAGACTCTTAGGCTTAAGCAATTCTCTTGCCTCCCAAATAGCTGATGCTACAGACACTGGCTACAACTCCTGGCTATTTTGTTGTTGTTGTCGTCACTGTTGTTTAGCAGGTCTGGGCTGGGTTGGAACCTGCCAGCCCTGGTGCATGTGGCCGGTGCCCTAACCACTGAGCTAATGGCACTGAGCCAGGACTTGTAAAATTAATACAAGGCAATGCAATCGCCACCTAAAACTCACATTTGGTGAAGTTTCATTGCATAGTACATCAAGAAAATTTATGCACCAAAGCTTTAAAAATAGATAACACTCATGCAAGTCATCATCAAGACTGAATTTCATAAGGGCCAAGGAATGGAATCATAGCACCTCTTCCAGGAATTCTTTAAAAGTGTTGATGCTGACAATAGCACCATCATTTACTTTTCAGAAGTAAGATGGCTAAGTCAAATCATTTTCCAAATGTTGAAAAGATTTTATGACTTACGACATGTTATCCATTCATTTATAGTATCTTGTACCAGAACTTGACAATTTGAAGAACTGGCTTACAGATTTAGCATTTATATTTTTAGTGGCTATAACTACTCATGTAAATGAGTTAAACATGCATCTTCAAGGTGAAAACCAACTTATCAATACAATGTTTTAAACCTTAACAGTGTTCCAAATGAAACTGAAATTATGGCAAACTCAAATTAAGGCAAACAATATTATACATTTTGACACATTGGCTAAACACAGTCCTGTAAACAGTGCACAATATATAGTCTTGCTTTTTGATTTGACACAATAATTTGAAAACAGATTTCAAGATGTACTGGAAAATGAGCCATATCTTGGTGCATTTGCAACTCCATATTTAGTCAGTATAAATATGTTACCTCCCAATTTTCATATGGAATGCACAGAACTGTGATCTGACATTCAACTAAAAGAAAAATTTGGTCATGTGCATTTATCAGACTTTATACGTCCTATCTGCCCATATATCCCTGGCTTCAAAATCACGCTTTACTCGTGTCATCACTTTTTGGCAGCACCTACATTTGCAAGGAACTGTTTACAAGAATGAAGCACGTTAAGAGAAAAACTACAACCACATTGTTTTGTGCAAGAGAGTGAAAATACAACCTACATAATATGAAAAAAATACTTACAGATCACATATCTGATGAGGGACTTGTGTTCAGAATTTATAAAGAACTGAGAACACAACAATAAAAAGACAAATAACCTACTTAAAATATGGACAAAGAGATTTGAATAGACATTTATCCAACAAAAGATATACATATGGCCAGTAAACACATGAAAAGATGCTGGACATCATTAGTCATCAGGGAAACCCAAAACCACAGTGAGATACCACTGCACACCTACTACTGGGATAGCTATAGCAATAATTTTTAAAAAGGGAAAATATTGGCTTGGTGCCTGTGGCTCAAGTATAGGGTGACCAGACGTCCCGCTTTTGGCGGGACAGTCCCTCTTTTCAACAATTTGTCCTGCATCCCGCGGCGTTTTAAGAAAGTCCCGATTTTTGGAAAGAATGCACAAATGGGCGGGAGAACAGGAAGGGAATATTCGGTTTTCGGCTGCCATGTGGCTATTTCGCCAGAATATGAGTTTTATATTATTTTTGTTAATTTTATAATGTTAAACTGTGATCATAACAAATAATTGTTAAGAAGTGATTATCAAGAACTGCTTATCAAAGTTTACATTGTTGTCAGGCCCTGCCTTGCCGCGTCCCCCGCCCCGCCCCCGCCCCCCCAGCCATGTTGTCCCGCTTCACCAATGTTAAAATCTGGTCACCCTACTCAAGTGGCTAAGGCGCCAGCCACATACACCTAAGGTGGCAGATTTGAATCCAGCCTGGTCCCGCCAAAACAACAATGATGGCTGCAACCAAAAAATAGCCCAGCGCTGTGGCGGGTGCCTGTGGTCCCAGCTACTTGGGAGGCTGAGGCAGGAGACTCGCTTAAGCCCAGGAGTTGGAGGTTGCTGTGAGTTATGATGCCATAGCACTCTACCCAGAGCTTGAGGCTCTGTCTCAAAAAAAAAAAGGGGGGGGAATACTAACTGCTGGTGAAGGTGTGAAGATACTGGAACCCTTGTACACTAATGGTGGGAATGTAAAATGATTCTGCTGTGATGGAAAAGTTTGTTGGTTCCTCAAAAAATTTAACATATCATTACCATATGACCCAGCAATTCCAGTCCCAGGAGCTCAAATATATGCACAAGCGTGTTCACAGCAGCACTGTTAACAATAGCTGAGACGTGGAAACAGACCAAATGTCAGGTAACAGATAATGAATGAACAAATTGCAATATATTACCAGCAATGGAATGTGATTCAGCCAGAAAAAGAAATAAAGCACTGATACTGGTTATAACATGGATGCCCCTCAAAAACCTTGTGCTACATAAAAGAAGCCAGAAAACATTGTACTGAAAAAACAAAGGGTTACATATTATAGCTCTCGCTTTTATGACAGTGTGCAGAACAGACACAGAAAGCAGGCCGGGGGTTGGCGGGGGCTGACGGGAAGCAATTGCTTAATGGGTATGAGATTTCCTTTTAGGGTGATAGAAACATTTTGGAACTAGATATAATTGGTGGTTGTATGACACTCTGAGTATACTAATTCACTGAATTGTTCACTGTGGAGCAGTAACTTTTATGTTATACACATATACTTTAAATTTAAAAAAGAAATAAGGGAATGCTAAGGGTAAAATACAGTGAGAGGAGGGCTGTGAGTCTCCCAGGACGTGTCTGCTTTAGAATCTCTCCTGTGCTCTATCATTGGCTGAGGCAGTAAATGGGCAGTGCAGGCTGGCCCCAGACGCAGTGAGGATGGACGAGTGTGGCAGCTGGGATCCTTGGTCAATTCTGCTCCCCAGTAAAAGGAGGTCTACTAAGTCCATCTCATGGTGGCTGCCTATCTGTTCCTGCATTGTTCAGTGATTTAGCCTGGGGGCTCTAGGAGCAGTATTGTAGGGATTGTTTTGTTTTTTAAGACAGCGTCTCACTTTGTCATCCTTGGTAGAGTGCTGTGGCATCATAGCTTACAGCAACCTCAAACTCTTGGGCTCAAGCAATCCTCCTGCTTTAGCCTCCCCAGTAGCTGGGACTACAGGTGCCTGCCACAAGCACGGCTGGTTTTTGAGATGGGTTTCACTCTTGCTCAGGCTGGTCTCAAACTCCTGGCTTAGACAGCCTGCCTGCCTCAGCCTCCCAGAGTGCTGGGATTACAGGCGTGAGCCACCACGCTCGGCCTAGTATCATTGGCTTTGATTTGCACTCTTCCATTTACTATGTGATGTTGGAGAAGTTATTAAATCATTTCATACTTCACTTTCCTCATCTGTCAAATAAGGCAGAATGAGTTAATACGTGTAAGTAACTTAGTGCTTGATAAGTAAATGGCTTGATATATATGATGATATGTCATTCTCTGGGAGAAAATATTTGCAAACTATACATCCAACAAAGGGCTAATACCCAGAATCTACAAAGAACTCAGACAAATCAGCAAGAAATAAAACCAACAATCTCATCAAAGAGTGGGCAAAAGACATGAACCAAATTTATGGCAAAAAAAAAAAAAGAAAAGAAAAGAAAAGAAAAAATGTTCTACCTATAAGATTAAACAAAAGCATACACTGGAGAAAAGAATCCCTATTCAACAAATGTCCCTGGGAGAATTGGATAACCACATGTAAAAGACTGAAATTGGACTGGCATTTCTCACCACTTACAAAAATTGATACATGATGGATAAAAGATTTAAATCTAAGATACAAAATGACAAAAACCCAAGAAGAATATGTGGGGAAAACTCCTGATGATATTGGCCTGGAGAAAGATTTTATGAAGACGACTTCATTGGGAATCACAATAACAAAAATAAATTTAAAATGGGGCTTAATTGAGCTAAAAGCTTCTGCACAGCTAAGCGCATAATAATTAAAACAGACAACGTTCAGAATGTGGAAAGATATTTGCAAGTTAAGAATCTGACAAAGGCTTGATAATCAGAATTTACACAGAATTCAATCAACAAAAAAGAGCAAACAATCCCATTTATTACTGGGCAAGAGATATGAACAGCACCTTCTCCAAAAGACAGAGGAATGGCCAACAAACACGTGAAAAAATGCTCATTGTTCCTAATCATCAGAGAAATGCAAATAAAAATAACCTTGAGAGAATAGCCAACATCACAAAGCTGCAGTCCCAAAGCTGCAGATGCTGACATAGAAGTGGAGAGACGGGCTCAGCGCCTGTGGTCAAGCAGCTGAAGCACCAGCCACATACATCTGAGCTGGTGGGTTCAAATCCAGCCTGGGCCCACCAAACAACGACAGCTACAACCAAAAAATAGCCAGACAGAGGCTGTGGTGTGTGCCTGTAGTCCCAGCTACTTGGGAGGCAAAGGCAGGAGAATTGCTTGAGCCCAGGAGTTGGAGGTTGCTGTGAGCTGTGATATCATAGCACTCTACCTAGGGTGACAGCTTGAGGCTCTGTCTCAAAGAAAAAAAAAAAAAAGAAGAAGAAGAAGTGGAGAGAAGGGGACACTCTTACACTACTGGTAGGATTTCAAACTAAGCCTCTTAGGAAAGACGTATGGAAAATCCTCAAAGAACTAAAAGTAGACCTTCACTTTGATCCTGCAATCCCATTACTAAGCATCTACACAGATGAAAAAAATCCCTTTATCATAAGGACATTGCACTAGACTGTTTATCACAGCTCAATTTACAATCACCAAAATGTGGGAACAACCTGAATGCCCACCAACCCAGGAATGGATTAACAAGCTGTGGTATAAGTATACCATGGAATACTATTCAGCCATAAAAAAGATGGAGACTTCACATCTTTTGTATTAACCTGGATGGAGCTGGAGAACACTCTCCTTAGTAAAGTGTCACAAGAATGGAAAAGCAAGTATCCAGCGTATTCAATACTAATATAAAGCCAGTAGGTGAGCAAGTACATGCCCACACAAGAGAAAAACACAATTAAACTCAAGTGGGGGCAGGAGGGAGGAGAGTGGGGGAGAGGGGAGAAGAGAAGGGGAATTGTGTGCTCTCACCTAACTGGCACAATGTAAGGGCATATGGCATACCTCCTGGGGCTTCACCTAAGGCAAACAATGTAACTATTGTCTGTACCCTTATATTAATCTGAAATTTTAAAAAAATTAAAAAGAATTTTTAAAGAATAATACATGCTCCTAAAACATTCATGCTATACAAAGGCTTGCTATGGAATAAGTGCAAGTCCTGGCCTTCCACCTCTCCCTATATTCACTCCTCCCGTCCCTGGGAAAGTCATTTGTAACAATGTATAACTTCTCCAGACCTTTCTCCTCAATGTGTAGAGACAGTTTGACTTAACAGTAAATGGTGATCATACTATTCTCATTAGCCTGTAACTTCTTTTTTCATGCTTACATGCATGAAATCTTCAATAACCCCAGAGAAGCCCTTCTTCCAGCTGTACCCTGGGGGTGGATTTTTAACTGTAATGGATATGAAGATTGTCTCCTGTTTCTTGCCTTTACAAATAACGCTACAGTAACAATGTCCCCATGTGCAATGCTTGCTTTCTTGTATGCCAAGAGGTATGATTGGTTAGTGGAAAGATTTTACCCCTTTTAAATTTCTGTAGACTGCTTGAATCGCCCTCTAAAACTATAATCTGCTGACCTCTGGAAAAAATTCTTGTTCCCCTTACATAATTGATTATGTGAATAACTCTAGGACATTTGAATAATTTTCTAACCAAGTTTTGCCCAACAAGGCTGCTTGCTTTTTAGTGTTAACATACTGTAGATTAATTGATTAATCTAGAAATAAATATTTAAATTTTGATCACGCATGCCATTCTATGTTAGTTTTGTTGCAAAACAGAGGTCACTATTCATCCCACTGTCTCTGCCTTGTTATCACTCGATTGCCTTTTAAAACATGGGGTTTTTTTTTTTTTTAAAGAAGTTTGGGAGGAGGCACTGCTGGGTGACCTCCAAAGCAGCAATATGTGACGGTTGATCAGCCCTATTGGGGTCAGGATGAGGGTAGTGCTTTGGAATCTGGGCTCTGTCACTTGTTAACTCCTTGAACTTGGCCAAATTATCTAACCTTCCTACCTCAATTTCCTTATCTATAGAAGTGAAACAAATATTAATATGATAACACATAGGGGTGTTACAAGGACTCATTTCATAATATACGTAAAGCATTTAGAACAGCCTAGCATGTGTTTGTTAAATCAATTCCCTAAGTCCTAGTTTTCCTGTGTTCAGTTTTCACTTCTCATCTCCTTAAATGCCCACAACAACCCTAAGAAAGGGACACCATTTTATAAGTGGGGAACCAACTGGTGACTGAGGCTGTGGCCCCAGTCTGTTGATCCAGGCCTCTGTGTTCTGTGTACCATCTCCCCAGCTGTAAATGTTCTTACTGTCACCAAACTCCGTAAGAAGTGGAGTTTTACTTACTACCAAACTTTGAATTTCAACTAGTCACATATCGATACACACACATGTACATTTAATTTAAAAAAGACACACCCCAGCAGCTGTGCCCACCTCTGCTGTCACTCACACGGTCATCTCCAGGGGTTCTCCCGGTGCCAGCACACCCCCCACATGCTGCACGTGTGAGACCCAGGCTCTGGAGTTGCCCTTTTTAGGCAAAGCAAGTGGCAACCAGAGAAAGACTAGATCCCACTTTAATGATCTGGTTCTCATTTCTTCTGACCACAAAGTATGTTCATCCTCTTCATCGATCTCCACATTGGTCTAGGACCCTGACCGTTCCCGGGGAAGAGGAATCAGACTGCCCCTATAAGTGGTGCCTGTTTTTACAAGGACTAGGGTGACTGAGAGAAAGTCTGAGCGTCATTTCTCATCTTCCATTATGCAAACTGCTGGCTTTTCAGGACTATACGTGTTTCCTGGCAGACCCAGCCCATCTTCCAGTACAGAGTAGAATGGACCAACACGTCCCCTGGACCCTGCAGCTTTGACTGAGAGACGCACAGTCTTGGCGATGGGACTTGGCCGCTCTCAGTTACTTAAGGCTAGCAGATGCTGCCTCAGTTTGGTGGATCCAGTTGCTAACTCAGCACTCTTACATTTTTCTACAAGCTTGGAGAAATACATTTCCCCCTTCTTTCTCTTCCTTCTTGTGAAATGGTTTTATTAACAGCAAGAACTCAAGAGGTCCCCCTGGTCTCTCGGGCAGTGTGAGCCCTACCCTCCTTTCCCTGTATGCGTCCCCTGCAGGGCTATGCTGTCTGGGCCTATTTGTCAGGCTCCCTTCTTCATGCATCTCCCTCCACTGACTTCTGCAACTTCTTCACCCCAGTAGGCAGGCCACAGTTTTCCCCTAAAGTCTTCGGATGCATTTTCATACATACAATGTAAATTCCTGCTTCTGTCCATATTTGCCAAGTACCTGGCTGGAGGTGATGGTCAAACTTGGAACTGCAATGTCTGCTGATGCAGAGGTGTGTTTTAAAAGCCACAGTTCAGGCTCGGCGCCTGTGGCTCAAGCAGCTAAGGTGCCAGCCACATACACCTGAGGTGGCGGGTTCGAATCCCCAGCCCAGGCCTGCCAAACAACAATGATGGCTGCAACCAAAAAATGACCAGGCATTGTGGCAGGCGCCTGTAGTCCCAGCTACTTGGGAGGCTGAGGCAGGAGACTCGCTTGAGCCCAGGAGTTGGAGGTTGCTGTGAGCATGATGCCATGGCACTCTACCCAGGGGGGATAGCTTGAGGCTCTGTCTCAAAAAAAAAAAAAAACCACAGTTCAAATTCTTCTTTCTGGGAGCTGCCCTGCACCACTGGAAAATGAGCCATATAGTTTGATGCCTTGGCTTCCACCAAGAGCTGGAGAGCTCTGCCAAATATTAATAGCTGACCCTTTCCTCTTCATTCCAAAGGCCTCTGCCAGGACTGTGGAAGCTGACTGGGCCTGACTGTCTGAGCAGACCCTCACTTCTCATGCAAAGAAAAATACCACTTTCTTATCAACTTGGTATGTGAAGATGCTGGTCTAGAGAGTTTCCTTTCAAAACTTCTAACTTTTGGGGGACATTTCCACAATTTGCCACCCAAAAAACTGGGGTCACACTTACTTGCACAGGCTGGCCTTTGTGTCTGATGCATCTTGGACAGAACAGAGGGATTGCTCAGGGGATCCAGAATTAATTCTTACAATTTTTTCTCACTTTGCAATGGTGCTCCAGGGCCTCACCTGTCTGCTAGCAGGGGGAGGATGGCAGTTGGGCTAGGAGGTATCTTGAGTCTCCTCATGACACCGTCACTGGGTGGGCATGGGGCAAATATCAGGGGAATTGTAGGACAACCCCGAATAGGTAACCCAAATTTCCTTGGGAGAAGAGAGACTGAAAATCACAAAACGTTATCAACAATCCCTTCGGACTCCAGATGAGTCCCTACCTCGTAAGGAGACCCCTTTTCCGGCCAGCCTTCTGGCAAGAGGATCAGGAGGTGCAGTGGCTCACCCCTATAATAATTTTTTTTTCAGTTTTTGGCCGGGGCTGGGTTTGAAACCACCACCACCTCTGGTATATGGGGTTGGCACCCTACTCCTTTGAGCCATAGGTGCTGCCCCACACCTATAATCTTAACATTCTGAGAGCTGAGATGGAAGGATCACTTGAGGTCAGGACTTCCAGATCACCCTGAGCGAGAGACCCTGTCTCTACTAATAATAGATAAAATTATCCAGGAGCTGTGGCGGGTACCTGTAGTCTCAGCTTCTCTGGTGGCTGAGGCAGGAGGATCACTTGAGCCCAGGAATTTGAGGTTGAAATGAGCTATGATGATGCCACTACACTCTACCCAGGGTGACAAAGCAAGACACTATCTCCAAAAAAAAAAAAGGTCCCCAGACATTGCCAAATTCCCCTGGAGGGGAGCACAAGTGGCAAAATCACTTGGTTGAGAACCACTGTCTCAAGGTGCTCATTCTGTCAGCTCTCTCCTTGCTTTTGAGCTGGAATTCCTGACAAACTCAGATCTCTGAGTGAAAGCCTGTGCCCAATGTGGCACTTTGAGATATTACTCTTGCTGGAGCAGGCACCTCCATCTGTCTTGGTCCATTACAGTTGTTATAACAAAGTACCATAGACTAGGTAGCTTATAAACAACAGAAATTTATTTTCTCAGAGTTCTGTAGGCTGGAAGTCCAAGATCGGGGGCTAGGATGGTCAGATTCTGATGAGGACTCTCTTCTATGTTGCAGACGGCCGTCTTCTTGCTGGATCCTCACGTGGCAGAAAGAGACTGAGGGAGCTCTTTGGTTCCTCCTATAAGGACGCTAGTCCCATTCATGAGGGTTCTACCCTCATATGCTAATCCCCCTCATAATACCATCCCCTTGGGGGTTAGAATTTCAACACATGAAGGGAGGAGACACAGATATTCAGACTGTCGCCCCATCACTGTCCTGTGTGCTCCATGACATGCAGTCCCTTTCTGGGGAACTCAGATGGCCCTAGTAGAATTAGCTTAATCATTGGTCAGGTGCCCTTTCAAGAGAGAGAGTTCCTGAACTCTTCACGCACCCGGTCCTCATCAGCCATCCTTAGCCTCTGTCCTCCCACCCGGGCACTGCAGGAGGAAAATCCCTCCATCCTTCCTTGGAGGACAGCCTGAGCCCTGAGCCTGCATTCCCAAATCTCACCTGGATAAGAATGAGCCCCCTCACTAGAAGGGACTGTACAGAGACAAAGCCTGGCAGATTCACACAAAGACCCACAGAAATACCAGTGGGGACATCTCTGTGGTGAATTGTCAAGGCTCTCTTTGGAGAGGTGAACTGTGCAGGCAATCCATCATCGGCTGACTGCGGCGCCGGCCGCTGGCTCTCGGTGCCTAGGCTTGTATCCATTAACATCATTTAGTTTTTTTAGATTATCCTAATTAAGAAAAGTTCCCACCAGCAACAGCAAAAATCCTCACCACCTCTTTCATTATCTCAGCTTTTCTTCCCCTTAATTACTATTGAGCTCCTGCCTGATTAAATTAGTTTTTGAGGTCCTTTCTGAAATCTTGGGGAAATTATCTAAAAATCATGAAATCAATTCCCTTACGCTGTTTTAATCCTTTATGCCCTAGGCTCGAAGAGGGATGGGCAGACAAGTGCAGGCCCTCTGAGGAGTGTGCAGCTCTACACTGCTTGCCAGCCTTCCAGGGCCTTTGTGGACCATCTGGGTCAATTTCCTTCCAAGTAAATGAAATGCAAATAAAAATTCCAGCAGTTTTTCAGCTGCCGGCTGCCCAGCTGATTAGCATGACAGAGGCTGGGAGAGAGGCCTGACCCGGTGCACTTCCCCTCATCTCATTAAGTTGTAACTCCACCGCGGCCTCATTCATGGTGTTTATTGACGCTGAAAGGCGTCTTTATCCAAAACTAGCTAAATTCACATTCAGAGTTTTTACTTGGAAGTCTTGCCTGCTCCAGCATCCACATGAAAGTGAACCTATTGTGGCTGGCTCATGTGTCCTGCTGATTCTGAAACAATCTGGAGAGTTCCCAGAAATGTTTATTTCACAAGGTTATATCCTTCCATCCTCCTCCCCCAGCCTCAAAATGCACAAGGGCTCTCCTCTCCATGCAGGAAGAAGTAGGGGTGAGTGTGGGAGGGATTCCTAAAGTCAAGTTTGTAGGGATGCTGGCAAGTGAGAGCCTGTGGGAAGGACTTTGGCCTGCACAATTCCGAGATCTGTAGGTCTGGTGCAACCTGCCACAGCAGCTCATGGGGCCCAGCCAAGCTTTCATACCTGGGCACTGGCTCCTCCGAGACCTCTGGCTGGGCACGTGGCTGTTGGCCCGGAAGACTTTTCCTTGATCTCCCTTTGAAGAACAGTTTCCTTCTATCTGTGTCCATTAACCTTATGTGAAAACAGCATGACAGTGGCTCTGATTGACTGTTGGGGTCCTCACGGTTTTATGACTTAATGCTCTGTTTGCAGGCTGGGGAATCATTCACTCACTGTTGGGGCTGGGAGGTCCCATGTGGCCCTCTTCCCATTTTCACCTAAGAGAATGCTTCATGGGAGACAAAGAGTATTTATTTATCTTTGGAAATCAAGAATGTTGGGGGGAAGAGATGGAATTCCAGAGGAGGAGGAAGTGGTGATTATTTGTGGTTATGCTCCCCCAAATGAAATCTAATGATCAAAACCCAATCTCTGCGAGCCATTTGGGATTACAGCTAAGGAGAGAGTTTTGAAATCACTTTAATGAATAATCTGGCTGTTGAGCGACTGTTTTTATGTGAAAGTAAAACCTGACACTTTTAACAGATTCTGGTTAGCATTTAGCCAAGTGGCTACGTGTGGATAAGTATGTGGTAGAAGGATTGATATACTTCAAAATGCACACCTGAGATCTTTAGAGTAAACATCCGTGGGCCTGTTACAAGGCTTTATCAGCCTACCAAACTATTTTAACCTTCTGCAAACAGGATTATAATATTCAACATTTTTTTATTAAAATCATTTTTGACTGGGCACTATGGCTCACACCTGTAATCCTAGCTCTCTGAAAGGTAGATGGATCGCCTGAGCTCAGGAGTTCAAGACCAGCTGGAGAAAGGGTGAGACTTCGTCTCTCCTAAAAATAGAAAAACTAGCCAGGGCATTGTTGGGCACCTGTAATCTCAGCTACTTGAAAGGCTGAGGCAAGAAGATCGCTGGAGCTCCAGAGTTTGAGGCTACTGCGAGCAACAGCACAGCACTCTACCCAGGGTGATAGAGTGAGACTCTATCTCAAATAAATAAATTAAATTAAATAATTTTCTCTTTGGGTCTTTTTGTTTTTGCAATTTTTGGCCGGGTCTGAGTTTGAACCCGCCACCTCTGGCATATGGGGTCAGCGCCCTACTCTTTTGAGCCACAGGCACTGCCTGTCCTTGGGTTTTCTTTTAGGGCTGGTTTCTTCTCATGGCTTAAGTCAGCAGGCCAGTAACTTTGTGGGGGGCTCGGATTCCCCTGCTGTTGCTGCAAACATTCTGTTTCCTCTTTGGTTGGTCAACAGGAAGGGTGAGTGGATCTGGGACTGAGAGGAACCACTCAGCTTGCCCGGCTGCAGATGACCGGCATCTTCCAAAAGGCTTACAGCTGCACAGGAGCACAAGACAGCACCAGGTGTGACCTTGGTAGGAGAACAGGACTCCCCTGGGTAGCTAGGCCACCTTCCTGTGGGTTGCCCCACAGGACCCTCAGAGCTGAGAGGCAAGCCAGTGCCTGAAGGGGGTGGATAGCCCAAGGGAACCTGCCTGCCTAACTGAGTGGACCCTGCCTTTGTGAAATTAGCCAGGACCCACAACATTAAAAGTGACATTGTATAAAGGTGCTATCATTTCCTCCTTTCCTCATGACTCCAAAAGTGATAATAGCCTCATTTTTTAGATAGGGAAACTGAGGCCCAGAGAACCACTGTGTTGCCTGAAGCCACACAGCTGGGCTTGGAAGCAGGTCTCAGTGATCCATTCTCCTCTTGGTACATTTTACTGTCACCCCCCACACCACATGCCACACGTGTCCCATCTCCAATTCAGACAGGGGACACTTATGTCCCTCAAAGAAATAAAACCATAGACTGTGGGAGCCACACACAGGACATTTAGCAGCCCTATGCATACATGGGTCACTACAAAAGTTTTGGGACAGACTGTGTTATGGTCCATTATTTCACTTCCGAGAAACACAGTTGACAGTGTACTTTCTGACTCACCTGTGCAAGCTTCGACTTGCTCAGCTTATTGGTGTTACTGGGAGGGCTTCATTTGTTTCTGTCTGCATGGATTTTACGTTTCTTGATTTTCATGCATCTCAAAACTTTTGTAATGACCCATGTATATCTCTTCAGTGCTGCCTGCCGCAAGCCATGCTGCCTGACGGTTACACCTGCCAGCCAGGAAGCAGAGGCGTGATCATGAGAAGAAAGAACAAATGCCTCTCTGTGCCTTTGTCCATTTCCACGGGGTGTGACTGCGCTCCACTGGGGATGTGGCCTGAGCAGGGCTTCTGGGTACACTCGAAGCTAGGCCATGGCTTTTCTGATCTTCCCTGCAAGCCAGATTGTCCCAGGGACCCATAAGGCCAGGCCCCAGCGCTGCCACATCCTGCCCTCCCCTGGCTGTGAACACTGGGAAGGTGATAGCTCGAAGGCTAACCGTGAGGTAGCCACTCTCCCCACAGAGGATCAGGGGGTCCTCACTCACCATGTCCTTGAAGATGAGAGTCAATGTTGTCCCTGTCCTAATCATACAAGACAATAGTATATTAAATAATAAAGCCAGAAGAGTGACAGGCTGACTGTGTTGCAGACACGGTATTAAATCCTTCACAACTGTCCCTGGATACTAAACAGGTACTGACTGTCATCATTGGACCCAGCAGCCACTGGCCCCTGGTGTAACTTGCTTTTCACAGTGTGGTCCACAGGTCAAGAGCATCTGCACCTCCAGCAGGATCGTGGGTTCCACTGCAGTCTTACTAAATTTTAACCTGCGTTTTAAGACTATTCCTATGTGGCTTATATGCATATTGAAGTTTGAGAAGCACTGGTATAGAGGTTAAGTTCAGGATAAAGGAAGAGTATGATTTCTTTTCCTGAAGATTTTTTTTCCTTTTTTTGCAGTTTTTGGCCAGGGCTGGGTTTGAACCCACCACCTCAAGCATATGACGCCAGCGCCCTACTCCTTTGAGTCACAGGCGCTGCTGCCCTTTCCTGAAGATTTTTAACTCACATGGGACAATACATACAGGAAGCCCCTAAGTTACCAACAAGAGAGGTTCTGTAGGTTTGTTCTTAAGCTGAAATTGTATGTAAGTTGGAACAGGCACATTTACCTATTACATATGATAGCTCCCATTTGTACGTAAGTCAGATGTTTATGTGTTCTGAGCCAACTTGAAGCTTCTTGAATTTATGCTTCTTTTGTGCCTGATAAAAAGGGTTTTTGTTATGTTTCCAAACTTTTCTCAAGGCTTATTATTCCTTTCAGATCTTTGTAAGTGTTAAGAAGCTTTTACCCAACAACATCAATATTCTTGAGCGCCTTCAAAGGTACATGATGTGATTTATTGTCACAGCAGTCCTGGAAACTGGGCACGGTGGTTGCTGCTTCTCTGTTACAAGCAAAAAAGCTAGACAGGCAGAACCATACACAGTGGCACTAGCTAGCGAGGAATTTTTCTGGGAATTTCTAAGGAATTTTCAAATCCCCAACTGGAATTTGAACCCAAGTCTTTCTGCCTTCAAACCCCCCACTCTCCCAGCTCTGCTGCCAAGCTAAGCAAAGTAAATTTAAAATGGGTCAAAATCATATATATTACTAATCTTATATCTGGAAAGAAAGTGTTTTAAGGCCAAATAAAAACATTCCAAGCATAATCATGTCTTTATTTCCCTAACACACTATCTCATGGAAAGAGCAGGAAATGGGTTGTTTTCTTTTTTCTTTTTTTTTATTGTTTGGGATTCATCGAGGGTACAAAGAATTAGATTACACTGATTGCATTTGTTAGGTAAATTCCCTCTTATAACTGTGTCCTGCTCCCAAGAGGTGTGTCATACACTGTGATCCCCCCACCCCCTCCCTCCTCCTCTCTCCCCACTCCCTCATTCTTTCTCCCCCTCCCCCCATGTTGGGGTCATCTATTGTCTTCATATGAGAAGTGAGTACACTGAATTCTTGCTTCTCCATTCTTGTGATGCTTTGCCAAGAAGAATGTGTTACATCTCCATCCAGATTAGTACAAAAGATGTAAAGTCTCCATCTTTTTTAATGAATAGTATTCCATGGTATACATATACCCACAGCTTGTTAATCCATTCCTGGGTTGGTGGGCATTTAGGTTGTTTCCACAGTTTGGCCATCGTAAATTGAGCTGTGATAAACAATCTAGTGCAAATGTCCTTATGATAAAAGGATTTTTTTTTTCTCCTAGGTAAATGCCCAGTACTGGGATTGCAGGATCAAATGAGAGGTCCAGTTCAAGTTCTTTGAGGATTCTCCATACTTCCTTGCAAAAATGTTATATTAATTTGTAGTCCCACCAGCAGTGTAAGAGTATTCCCTTCTCTCCACATCCACACCAGCATCTGCAGCTTTGAGACATAGTGATGTAGGCCATTCCAGTGAAAATGTTTTTTCTTTTTATCTATAATGCTATTCAGGTTGCTGCTTGAAGGATTTAGAGCTTACAGCAAGTCCCTAAGTTACCAACAAGATAGGTTCTATAAGCCCTAGAGCAGTGGTTCTCAACCTTCCTAATGCCACGACCCTTTAATACAGTTCCTCATGTTGTGGCAACCCCCAACCATAAAATTATTTTCATTACTACTTCATAACTATAATTTTGCTACTGTTATGAATTGTAATGTAAATATCTGATATGTAGGTTGTATTTAGGTGACTGTGTGAAAGGGTTGTTCCACCCCCAAAGCGGTCTCAGCCCACAGATTGAGAACCGCTGCCCTAGAGGGTGGCCATCTCACAGTCAGCCTGGTTGACGGACCAGAGATAGCTGGTTTAGATTCTATAGGAAAGAAACTCAGAAAGGAGGCATAGTATATTTGTGGCTGTACTTAATTTGCCTAGCCATCCCAGGGCAGGGTAGCAGAAACAAGGCATAACAACAGTGAAAAGGAGAGGACACTAAGGCATAAATATTGGGCTAGGGAAGACTTTGGACTACTTGATGTTCATCACCAGGTTTAGGTACTACACCATCTGGAAGCTAGGAAATGTCTCTTACATGTTAGAGGCCAAACAAGCAACAGAGAGAATGAAATAATAATACAGAAGATGACATTCTTCCAACTTCTGTGGTGCTTTCATCATCAGCATTAGCTGGTTAGGTACTGACTCTGACTACCTTTGTAAAGTAGAAGCAAATATTGACTTAGAACAATTTATCTTGACGATCTGGGGGAAGAACATGGTTTCTGGGCTGAAATCCTGTTCCCCAGGGAGTTTCTTAACATTCTCACTTCGCTAGGCCAGAGGTGCCCACTTAGCCTTTCAAGTTGGCTAAGAGACATGTGGGTGCATTTTTTTTTTTTGCATCAAAATTAAAAATCACATAAGATGAATACATTATAATCAAATAAGTGACCCCTCCAAAACTTGTTTCTTTAGGAGGATTAGCAGAAAAGTACTGATCTTTCAGGCAGACCTGAAATTCAAATTCTACTAAGCAATCAAGAAGTGTTAATATTTTCAGACTAACTTTTTAAAATGTAATTTGATGGCGAAATCAAAAAAAATGGTTGGTTGGAAATCAGAAAAAGGTTGCTTCCTGATATTTGCCAGGCCATGTGACAAGAATTTTCAGAGCAGGTGTTGCTCTGCATGTTGTATCAAAGGAGAAGTCCACTTATTCTTTCATAAAACGCTTAAAGACCCTGATTTCACCATTTAGCTTAAGTTTCAGGTTAGAGAGTTTCCCCGTTTTTCTCTATGCTCTTTTCTCATTGTATTCTACCCTCCAACCCATGCCAACCTTCCCTACAGGGTCCCCATGCCCTCTTGGTACCTCCTGGCTACTGAAAGGTCCTTGGACACAGCAAAACTCCAAACTTGTCCTTCTATTAAGTACTTGGGATCCAAAATATACTCTCCTATCTTTTCCCTTACCTCACCCAAACTCTTGTTGGACAGCAATGGAAATCTCTGTGGGATTTTTTTTTTATCAAGTCATCTGTACATAGATCATGAATAAATTTATGCCATTATGGGATTTAATGTGTTGATTATTTGTACAAATTGGAGCGCTTACATCCTACTATTTAACATAGCCTTCACCTCATTTACCCAATTACAATGTTAAGACATTTGTGTTCTACATCTGATAGTTCTAACTTGTACTTGCAATATGCTCCATAGGTGTGGTCCCCCTACTAATCCTCTCTCTATCGACCCACCCTCCTCCCTTCCCCACTCCTTCCCCTTCCCTCCTTTGTCCTAAGCTATAGTTGGGTTTCATTTTTCATATGCAAGTGTGAGTGATTATAAATTGGTTTCATAGTGGTACTGAGTACATTGGGTTTTTTCTCCATTCCTGAGATACTTTACTAAGAAGAATATTTTCCAGCTCCATCCATGTAAACATAAAAGAAGTAAAGTCTCCATTTTTTAATGCTGCATAGTATTCCATGGTATACATATACCACAATTTATTAATCCATTCATGGGTCGATGGGCACTTGGGTTTCTTCCATGACTTGGCAATTGTGAATTGAGCTGCAATGAACAATCTGGTGCAAATATCTTTGTTGCCAAATGATTTTTGGTCTTTTGTATATACACCTAGAAGAGGAATTGCAGGATCAAATGGCAGGTCTACATTTAAATCCCTGAGTGTTCTCCAAACTTCCTTCCAAAAGGAACGTACTAGCTTGCATTCGCACCAGCAGTGCAGAAGTGTTCCCTTTTCTCCACATTCACGCCAACATCTGTAGTTTGGGGCTTTCATGATGTGGGCTACTCTTACTGGAGTTAGATGGTATCTCAGAGTGGTTTTGGTTTGCATTTCTCTGATGATTAAAGATGAGGAGCAGTTTTTCATGTGTCTGTAGGCCATGTGCCTGTCTTCTTCAGCAAAGAGTCTGTTCATGCCTCTTGCCCACAATGAAATGGGATCATTTGTTTTTTTCTTAGTAATAAGTTTGAGTTCTCTGTGGATTCTGGCTATTAGACCTTTGTCAGAAATTTAACTTGCAAAAATCCTCTCCCATTCTGAGGGCTATTTGCTTTACTTAGTGTGTTCTTGGCAGTGCAGAAGCTTTTTAATTTGATCAGTTCCCAGTGATGTATTTTTGATGTTGCTTCAATTGCCCGGGATGTCATCCTCATAAAGTATTCTCCCAGGCCAATTTTTTCAAGTGTTTCCCCTGCACTCTCTCTGTGGGATTTATAGAGAGAATCGCCTGTGAAGAAATCAGGCCCACTAAACTAATTCACTCTAAGGTGTGAATGATTGATAGTCCAATAAACATCCGTTAGCCATTTGCATTTTAAAAGAGGGTTTTATACACCCTACTGAATCTCTATTTGCATATGTTTCAAGCTTGGGAAGAAAAGTTTTGTGTGATTTGGTTTGGTTTACCACATAAGCAACTTGGAACCTATCATATAATAAAAGGTCAATTTTTTTACCATTTATAATAAGTTCATTGGTTGAGTTAAAACAGTTGGACCTGCATTATTATTTGCTTTTTTTTTTTTTTTTTGAGACAGGGTCTCACTTCATTGCCTTTGGTAGAGTGCCATAGCTTCATAGCTCACAGCAACCTCAAACTCTTGGGCTCAAGTGATCCTCTTGCCTCAGTTTTTCTTTTCTTTTCTTTTTTTTTTTTTATATAGAGATGAGGTCTCACTCTTGCTCTGGCTGGTCTTGAACTCCTGAGCTGAAGTGCTCTACCTGCCTCAGCCTCCCAGAGTGCTGAGATTACAGACGTGAGCCACCACGCCCGGTCATGCATTTTTATTTTCATGGTCACTTGGCACTTCGCTGGACCCTGCCTTGGGTAAGACACCTTGTTGGGGGACAAACAAGTTCTCTGAACTGATCCTTGCAAATCTAGAGCCAGACTGAAGGGTTCCTACGTCCAGCTTGCCTCGCTCCATCTTTACCTAAACAGAAAGTCCCCCCAGTAACCAGTTTGGCTGCATGTAGATCACGTCTTGGGTGGCATTCAGCTGATTTTTGTGATAATCTCCCTGCTCCCTGCCTTCCACCTCCTCCTAGATTTTGCTGTAGCCCCTTAGCTGTCTGAAGTGTAGATTCCCTTCTACTTCCAGAACGCTAAGCTCTGGTCATTAGGGAAGGGCAAGAGTCCCAGACTGAAGAACAGCATGCACTTAGAGCACTTCATCATCACTATCATTCCATTTACTGAACGTTTACTAACTGATAAGCACTGTGGCAAGTGTTTAATCTCTACATCAATCCTACTGAGGAAATATCAATCTTCCTATTTTACAGACAAGGAAAGTGAGACTCCGAGAAGTTAAGCAACTCTTGCAATCTTAGAGTGACTTCATTGGCAAGGCCAACTTCTCTACTACACACAGTAGGCACAGTGCCTAGAGCCCACGGTATTCTTAGGGCCCCCCCCAAAGTATTTTAATTACTTTAAAAAAAAACCAAACTTTTAGGTCAAAGAAAATGTTTTCATATATATTAATACATTCATCTTTATATCAACACCATCCTAAAGCATAATTTATAGAAGAGACTCACAAAGGCAAAAAAGCCTAAGGTCTGTGAAAGTCAGACGTAGCCCTGCTTAGAAGTGACCCCGACACTTTCTTGCACTGTGTGCTTGCATCACTGGCAACTTACAAACAGCTGCTATCCTCTTGTGAGCACAGAACCAATAGGATTTGTACAGCTAAATTTAAGAAAAGATTTATTATGGAATTGGCTCAGGTCAGTATGGAGGCCAAGAAGTCCAACCTCTGCCGTCTACAACCTGGAGACCCGGGACAGCCAGTGGTATAATGCCGTCCAAGGCCAAACATCCCAGAATTGGGGGAACCCTCTCCCGTGTAAGTCCTGGAGTCCAAAAGTCTGAGAACCAAGAATGCCGGGTCTGAAGGCAATAGAAAGGGGATGTCCCAGCTCTAAGAAAATAGCAGATTCACCCTTCCTCCATCTTTTTGTTCTATCTGGGGCCCTCAATGGATTAGATGGTGCCCACCCACATTAGTGAGGGTGGATCTTTACTCCCTCTACTGATTCCACTGCTAATCTCTTCTGGAAACACCCTCACAGACACGTCCAGGAATAACTTTTTACCAGCTACTTGGGAATTTCTTAGCCCAGTCCAGTTGACACCTACAATGAACTGTCACACTAAGTAATTCTTTCTAACTGATGAGGTCAGAGGAAGCAGCCTGGCTGGTGAAGCAGGTAGGTCTCAAGGGCTCTCTGAATGGTTATACCACATGGTGGAGGTTTGAAGAAGACCAATGACTTGCACCCTTCCCCTAACCCAGACCAATAAGTCTGCCCTGTTCCATGATCACCCTGGCTGGGGACCTTGCTATCATGTACTGCCAAATTTATAGATAGTAGGACAAGTTACAGGGCTCTGGGCTGGCGAATCTGACCCAGTAGTATGCAGAAGCGTTTTCTGTCCTTTTAAGATGCTAGACAGATGCAGGTTGGTTATCCAAGCCGGATTCTCCTCTGCCCATCCCCCAGACTCCAACCAGAGAGGGTCCTGAAGGAACTCCTCCTGCTCTGGCTTTCCTCGAGGAATCATTCCTTTGTGGGGACCAGCAGCCTGACAGTTGCCTTTGACAGCTCTAGGCCACCATTAAGGGATTTGCATGCAAATAATAAACCCTGGGCTGGAAAAAACCAACTTGAGACTAAACTATTCATCTTTTTTCTTTCGCTCTTTCTTTAACTAAAAGGATACTGCTCAAAGTTACGATAACATGGCAATTTTCAGGGTTATATATTACAAGACGCTGAAGTAAGGGTGATGCTGCCACGCTGGTTCACTATGACTGACGGTCACAGTAAATCTTTGTGCAAATACATGCCACTTTACCTGAACCTCACTTTTAATATCCTCAAGTGGTTTTGCAAATTGAATAATATGGTAAGTATACCAGAGGGGCGGCTTTCTTTTTTTGTCATAATTCAGAGATGATTCCTTTTGTAAGTTCGGCGTCTTTTGCGGCCCTCCTAACCCTGCCTATATTTATATATTTTACAAACTTGGATTTTGGTATATCAAGTCTTCTCTAAATAGGACCCAAGCTATTTGCTAGTTTCTTGAGTCTAATTCTGGACTTTATACCAACAATATGTGATAGAGTGGGTTCATGAAGACGAAAGAAAAAAACAGCACCATAAACTATTTCAGGGATAGAGACTAAAAGTTTTGAGGAAAAGATAATAGTTCTCTGAAGGGAATGCCTTTGCGATCTCCTTCCACGTGTAGCACGGATCCAGACCCTGAGCCCATCCTCTCTATTTTAAAAATTACACCCCATTTCTATGGGAGTTAAGGGGAGCTTGTGCTATAGTGATACAGACCCTGTTCCTTTTTCTTTCTTTCTTTTTTTTGAGACAGAAAAAAGTTGTCCAGGCTAGAGTACAGTGGCATTGCCTACCTCACAGCAACCTCAAACTCCTGGGCTCAAGAGATCCTCCTGCCTCAGCCTCCTGAGTGGCTGAAATTATAGGTGCCCACCACACACCCAGCTAATTTTTTCTATTTTTAATAGAGACTAGGTCTTGCTCTTGCTCAGTCTGGTCTCGATAACTCCTGAGCTCAAAGGACCCTCCCGCCTGGGCTTCCCAGAGTGTTTGGATTACAGGCGTGAGCCACCACGCCTGGCCTCCTAGGGTTGTTCCTTTTCATTGTTGAAAAAGAACTAGTCAGTGTTAGTTAACATGGTATGGCATATACCACATTGTTTATCCATTTACCTGTTGAGGGACATTTGGGTTGTTTGCCCTTGGAGACTATTAAAGCAAAGCCACTGTGAAGATTCATGCCTGAGTCTTTGTAGGAGCATATGCTTTTATTTCTCTTTGGAAAATACTTAGAAGTAAAATGGCTAAAGTTTAGAAAATACACTTAACTAGGCTTTTAAGAAACTACCAAGCTGTTTTCAAAGTAATTGTACCATTTTACACACTACCAGCAGTGTGTGAGAGTTCCAGACGCTCTGTGTCTTCTCTAGCACTTAGTATGGTCTTTAATCCTTCTAGTAGATGTCTAGTGGTATCTAATTGTGGTTTTATGTTGTGTTTCCCTAATGATTAAGAAATTGAGCAGGTTTTCATGGGCCACATGTTTGTCTTTGGTACAGTGCCTCTTTGTATTGTTTGTTTTAAAAATTGAGTTGTGGGGCAGCCTCTGTGGCTCAAAGGAGTAGGGCGCTGGCCCCCTATGCTAGAGATGGCGAGTTCAAAGCCAGCCCCAGCCCAAAACTGTAAAAACAAAATAAAACAACAAGATAATCACTCTGTTAAAAAAATAATAATAAAATAAAATTTGAGTTGTTTTCTTATTATCGAGATTTGAGGGTACTTTATATAATCTGATACAAATTCTGTATCTGTATATACTTTGCAAGTATTTTCTCTAAGTGGCTTGCCTTTTCAGTCTCTTTTTTTTTTTTTTTTTTTTTTTTTTTTTTTTTTTTTTTTTTTGAGACAGAGCCTCAAGCTGTCCCCCTGGGTAGAGTGCTATGGCATTATAGCTCACAGCAACCTCCAACTCCTGGGCTCAAGCGAGTCTCCTGCCTCTGCCTCCCAAGTAGCTGGGACCACAGGCGCCCGCCACAACGCCCGGCTATTTTTTGGTTGCAGCCGTCATTGTTGTTTGGCAGGTCCGGGCTGGGGATTCGAACCTGCCACCTTAGGTGTACGTGGCTGGCGCCTTAGCCGGTTGAGCTATAGGCGCCGAGCCCCTTTTCAGTCTCTTAACAGTGTCTTTCAAAAGAGCAGTAGTTTTTGATTTTGGTAAAGCTCAATTTATTTTTTAATGGATTATGTTTTTAGTGTTGAATCTAAGAAATTTTTGCCTAATCTATAGTGACCAATTTTTCCCCCATTTATCCAAGAAATTTAAAAAGTTTAATTTTTTAATGTCCCTCTTGTGTGAATGTTAGTGCACCATGCAAGGTATGGATTGAAGTTCATATCTTACATATGAATATCTAAATTGCTACACCCTTGATTGAAAAGCCTACTCCTTTTCCACTGAATTTCTTCTGCAGCTTTGTCAAAACTCAGTTGTCCACGCAGACATGACTGATTTGGACTCTGTTCTGGTTTGTTCATCTGTTTATCTATCTTGATGTCATTACGACACTGTGTTGATGATTGTACCTTTATAAGTCTTGAAGTCAGGTAGCAGTAGCCTACCAAATTTGTTCTTCTTTTCCAAGTTATTTTGACTATAGGTCTTTTACATTTCTATACAAATTTTAGAATTGTGTTGTCAGTTTGTACAAAGAAAACCTGCTGGAATTTTTTTTTTTTTTTTAGAGTCTCACTCAGTCACCCTCAGTAGAGTGCTACAACATCATAGCTCACAGCAACCTCAAACTCTTGGGTTCAAGCGATCCTCTTGCCTCAGCCTCCTGAGTAGCTGGGGCTCTAGGCACCTGCTGTGATGCCCCGCTATTTTTAGAGACAGGGTCTCACTCTTGCTCAGGCTGGTCTCAAACTCCTGAGCTCAAACAATCCGCCTGCCATGGCCTTCCAGAGAACTGGGATTATAGGTGTGAGTCATTGCAGTGGAATTTTAAATGGAATTGGATTCAATCTATAGATTAATTTGGAGAAAATTTACATTGTAACAATGTTGAGTTTTCTGATCATAACAAGGCATATCTCTCCATTTATTTAGTTTTCAGTCTTAGTATTTCATATATGCTTATCCCATCATAAAGGATAATTTTTTAAATTTTGGCTTTTAATTATTCATGCTACTCTATAAAAATATAATTGTTTTATATTGTTCTTATGTGCTGCAAGCTTGTAAATTCATTTATATCTAGTAGTTCATAGATTTCATCAGATTTTCTACATAGACAACTATATCATTATGAAAAGGTAATTTTAATTTTTCCTTTCTAAGATGGATGCCTGTTTCTTTTATCTGCCTGATTGCACTGTCTAGAACCTCCAGTGAAATGTTCAATGTAAGTGATGAGAGTAGACACACCTGTTTTGTTCCTGATCTTAGAGGGAAAGCAGTCTTTCATCATTACATATGACATTGCCTATAAAATTTATGTAGATGCCCTTCACAGGTTGTGGAAGCTCCCTGATACTGCTGCTTTGCTGAGGTTTTTCAATTATTATTATTGAAAGGGGAAGTTGAGTTTTGTCACATGCTTCTTTTGCATCCATCGAGGGGCTCATGTGGTTTTTCTTAAATTTGTTAATTATGAAAATTTGTTCAGTGAGGTAGTTAATTGATTATCATGTCTTAGAGCAACCTTTCGTTCCTGGGCTAAGCCACACAAGGTTACAAGGTATAATTTTTGATAAGTGGTTAAATTTGAGATGTCAAAAAGTATCTAAAGATTTTTTGCATGTATGTTCACCTTGTTTTCTTTTCTTATAATGTCTTTGTCTGAGTTTGGTATCTCTGTAATTTGGCTTCATAGAATGTGTTGGGAAGAATTTCCTCCTCTTCAATTTTTTGGAAGAGTTTGTATAGAATTGCTAATTTTCTTTCCTTTATACTTTGTAGAATTTGCCATGAAGCCATCTGGGCCTGGAGTTTTCTTTGAGGGAAATGTTTAAATACAAACCCAATGGCTTTAGTAGCTATTCAGTAGACAGTAGATATTCAGCTTGAGTGAGCTTTGGCAGTTTGTATCTTTCCAGGAAACTGACAGCATCTAACTTGTCAAATGTATGGGCATAAAGTTTTTCATAGCATCTCTTAGTATCTTTTTACCATTTGTAGAACCTGCCTGTACTGATACCATCTATCTCATTTCTAACATTATAATTTACTGTAAATTAGAATAAATTTTTATTTTATTTTTAAATTTTATTATTTATCTTGTTACAATCAAATAAAAATACAATGTGTGTTTGCAAATTGTAATATTTGTTTTTTTTAATTGTAATATTTGTAATTACAATTGGTGTCTTCTCTTTCTCTCATATCAATTTTATTGGTGTCAGAAACAGCCTCCTGGTCTCATTCATTTTCTCTACTGTTTTGTGTTTTCTGTTTCACTGCTTTCCATCCTTATCTTTGTTATTTCCTTTATTCTGCTTACTTTGGATTTAATTTGTTCATCTTTTATCTAAATTCTTTAAATGACAGCTGAAGTCATTGATTTGAGACCTTTCTTTTATACAAGTGTTTTATGTTATATATTTCTCCTTAAGTTCTGCTTTAGCAGAAACTAACGAATTCTTTTATATGGTACGCTTTCATTTTTATTCAGTTTTAAAATGTATCCTAGTTTGTTTGACCCATGTTGTTCAGAAGTATGTTACTTAGTTTCCCAATATTTAGAAATTCTCCAGATATCTTCATATTATTAATTTCTACTTTAGAAATTCCACTTTGATCAGAGAACTTATTTTGTTTGACTTAGAGTCCATTAAATTTATTCAGACTTGTTTAATGTCTCAGAATATGATCTATCTTGGTCGGTATTCTGTATATGTTTTAAAAGAATGTTTATTCTGCTGTTGTTTGGTGGAGTAGTCTATAATTGTCAATTAGGCCAAGTCGATTTATAGTGCTGCTCAAGTCTTCTTTCTTTCTTTCTTTCTTTTTTTTTTGGAGACAGAGTCTCACTATGTCACCCTTGATAGAGTGCCATGGCGTCATAGCTCATAGCAACCTCAAACTCTTAGGCTCTTGCCTCAGCCTCCCTTGTCGCTGGGACTACAGGCATCCACTACAATGCCCGGCTATTTTTTTTTTTGTTTGTTTGTTTAGCAGGCTCGAGCTGGGCTCGAACCCACCAGCCCTGGTGCACGTGGCCAGCGCCTTAACCGCTGAGCTATGGGTGCTGAGCCAAGTCTTCTATGTTTCTACTAATTTTCTGTCTACTTGTTCTATCAATTATTTAAAAAAAGTAATAGGCCTGTAATCCTAGTGCTCTGGGAGGCTGATTGCTTTAGCTCTTAGTTCAGGAGTTTGAGATCCACTTGAGCAAAAGACCCCTATCTCTACTAAAAATAGGAAAATTAGCCAGGCATTGTGGTAGGCACCTGTAGGCCCAGCTACTTAGGAGGCTGAAGCAGAAGAATGACTTGAGCTCAGGAGTTTGAGGTTGCTGTGTGGTAGACTAATGCTGCAGCATTCTACCCAGGATGATGGAACAAGACTCTGCCTCAAACAAAAAAAAAAAAAAAAAAAAAAAAGTAATAAAATTTCTAATTAGTACTGTGAACTTTTCTATTTCTCTTTGTAGCTCTATCAGTTTTTGCTCCATATATTTTCTTTTTTTGAGAGAGACTCTTGCTTTTGTCATCCTCAGTAGGGTAGGTACCCTGGCATCATAGCTCACAGCAACCTCAAACTCTTAGGCTCAAGTCATTGACTTGTCCCAGCCATCCAAGTACCTGGGACTACAGGTGCCAGCCACAATGCCCGGCTATGTTTAGAGATGGGGTCTTGCTCTTGCTCAGGCTCATCTCCAACTCAGGAGCTCAGACAATCCACCTGCCTCGGCCTCCCAGAGTGCTAGAATTATAGGCATGAGCCACCATGCCTGGCCTATTTTCCTTCTTATTTACATCTCCTTAAAAGATATTTTACTGTTTTAAACAGAAATAACAACACGTTATGGGATTTATAATATATGTAGAAACAAAAAAAGGAAGTATATTATTGTAAGTTTTTGGTTTTTTTTTTGAGACAGAGTTTCATTTTGTTGCCCTCGGTAGAGTGCTGTGCCGTCACAGCTCACAGCAATGTCAAACTCCTAGGCTTAAGGAATTCTCTTGTTTGAGCCTCCCAAGTAGGTGGGACTACAGGTGCCCATCACAATGCCCAACTATTTTTTTGTTGCAGTTGTCACTGTTGTTTATCTGACCCGGGCCAGGTTTGATTCCGCCAGCTTTGGTGTATGTGGCTGGTGCCATAACCACTGTGCTACAGGTGCTGAGCCTATTTTAAGGTTCTTATATTCCATGTGCAATAGTTTAATATAGTTTAAAAGTAGGTTATTTAAGTGATATCTTAAACTTGTGTATTATTAGTAAAGCAAACCACTAAAATAGCACAATTGACTTATAGCTAATTAATCAGGAACAAAATGAAATCATTGAAAGTATTCAATTAATTTACAAGAAGCAGAAAAAAAGGCAAAAATGAATAAAGAATAGAGGAAATGGAAAATAAATAGGAAAATGGCAGGTTCAAACCCAACCATATCAATATACATTAAGTGTAAATATCCTAAGACCTCAAATAAAAGGCAGGAATTGTTAGATTAGATTTTAAAAAGCAAGACCCATTTGGAAGTAGGGCTTTGGATTAAAGAAAAGTAAAATCTGCATAGATACTACCAAGAAGAAGCCCATTTAGATATTAAAAAACTAGATTAAAAGTAAAAAGATGGCAAAAAGATATACCATGCTAATCCCAATTAAAAGAAAGCTGGAGTTGCTACACTAATATTAGGTAAAATATATTTAGAACAAAGAATATTTCAGAAGTAGGATAAAGAGGATAATTATGTAATAAGACAGGAGTTGATTGATCAGGAGGATATAAACCTGAGAATACGCACATCTAATAACAAAGTTGGAAAACGCATGGAGCATGGCCGAGAGTGGCAGCTCCTCCCTGGTCTGTTCCTCTGCCTGTCTGGTAATCTTTGGTTGCCAGACACTGGAAATTTTTTTGTTTTTATTTGCATGTTAAATATATTTATATTCTTATAAATTTTCTTGGACATTGTTCTGGGATCCAGTTAAGCTACTTGGAGACAGTTTTGAGTCTTTCTTTTAAGATTTATTAAGCAAGACCCTAGTCACGTTTAGTTTAGAGGTAATTATTCTCCGCTCCTGGGAAAGGCCTAAGTGTACTCCACCCAGTGCCCTGAGAATTATGAGGTTTCCATCTTGCCTGGTGGGAACAAGTATTATCCCAGCCTGATGTAGGAACCAGACACAGTTAGTTCCCTCTCATCCTCTGAATAGTTCTTTTCCAAACCTCATGTGGTTTTTGTACGTGCATATGCTGATCAATATTCCACTGGATACTCCAGGGGTATCCTCTGCAGATTTCTGATTTCTTTCTCTATGCTATTTTATCATTTCTAGTAAAATGTTCTGTAAACTCCAGCAACCGTGCTCTCCCCAGACTCTCAGCTCTGTCTCCTCAACTCAGGAAATCCCTACAGCCTTATCTGCATTCCCCTTCCTGTGCCATAGCCTCGTTACTCTCATAGTAATTGGGGGCAATAAAGAGCCAGGAATGTTGGCTCACACCTGTATCCCAGCACCTTGGGAGGCTGAGGCAGGTGGATCACCCCAGCTCAGGAGTTCCAGACCAGCCTGAGTAAGAGTGAGACCCCATCTCTACTAAAAATGGAAAGACTAACTGGGCCTTGTGGTGGGCACCTGTAGTCCCAGCTACTTTGGAGGCTGAGGCAAGAAGATCACTTGAGCCCAAGAGTTTGAAGTTACTGTGAGCTATGACTCCATAGCACTCTACAAGGGCAACAGTGAGACTCTGTCACAAATATAATAATAATAAGAATAATTACAATCATAGGGCTCACCTCATTTTTTCTTCATCTTGGGGATCACTGTTGATCATTGCCCAATTTCCTGCACCTTGAAAATGATTGTTTCAAATACTTTGGATTTCTTTTCCAATGGAGTAGAGACTGTTTCAGACAGGAGAGTAAATAAGGTTCTGCTCATCAGGGCTGAAAGCAGAAGTTTCTAAATCTATATTTATGATAAAACGAGTCTAACATAATAATGCAAGTTTTTTTTTCCTAGCCATTATAGTAGTTCTTTACAAATCAAAATTGATTCAGATTTTATACTTTTTACACTTGATCTTAGCCAAAAGGCCAAAAAGCAATCAGATTTTATACTTTTTACGGGGTCAAAACCTAAGTTTATTTTTGTGTTACCTGTTAAAAATGGATTCACTCAGATACACCAATTCATATGAAAAATTATAATGCCAATTTTATCGGTCTTGACTTATTCATTTTTTTATTCATTTATTCATCGACTCTTTGGAGGCATTTGGTGTGTGTGTGCTATGCAAGTCAGAAAAGACATGAAGGTGAACAAAACAGACGCACTCAAGGCAGTCACTACGAGTGGGAAACAAGTCCCACAGACGAGCTCCGAGAGTCGGGGAGCTGAAGGGTGTCTTTGCAGTACGTAGAAGGGAGCATGTGACCCAGGTTACATGTGCTAGCGTGTTGAGGGTAAGAGGAAAGGAGCTTATCCTGAAGGCTACGTGGAGAAAGTGGCATCTGATCTGAGACCACTAATAATTGACAACCAGAAAGAAAAAAATGATGCTGAAACCAGAGTTAGGGACGTACGTGAAGACCAGTGGCAAGAAAGAATATATAGGTGTTCTGGAGACTGTGAGTAGGTCAGTTTGGCTGGAGCACAGGGTGGGGAGGGCAGTAGGGGGGACAGTGGGGAGAGATGAGGCACTTCATGCCATTCACAGAAAAAAGAGCCCTTGTGGTTTCTTCGGCGCAACAGTGCGTCCAGGAACTGCTGAGCTTGTCAGTCTCACAATACAGTGTGCCCAGACAGGGAATAGTTTAACCAAGTCGTTTCCAGTTTCATTCTAGTCTAATCCTATCCATTTATCTTCCTGGAAAACCCTTAAATATCCCTCAACACCCAGCTTGAGCCTAGAGGAAAATCCTCTAGGGGAGTAGTTCTTGCTAACAAAGCTCTAAGTGGGGCAATGGAGGTGGAAATGTTGCATCAGAAGAGTGACAGCCTGATGTCACAAATGTTTGAAACTTTTGTATATGAAAAGCACCTAAACCAAAATCAAAAGGCAAATAATCAGAAATGAATTCTTGGATCTTGATGTTTTTGATGACAATTTAAAATATGACCCAGAATAATTATTAAATTATTCTACAGAAATGCACAAAAAATAGCACACTCATGTGATATGTGTACAGGGTTTTAGCAATAGGACTGTTTGTGGTGGTACAGAAATCTGAAAACAACCTAAAAATTATTCTGGAGAGAACTAGCTGAATATGAATATGAATCATGTTTAATTAGATAACAGGAATCCACACTGTTTATTTTCTAAAGTTAGGTCAATTTATATCCACAGACATGGAAAGGTGTCTAAGATAAACATAGAGACTCACAGACATAAGCGCATATTCCTATTTAGTTAGATATGTAGAAAGACAAAATGAAACCTGCAGAGTAGATACCAAACATTATGTTAATTTCCTGCTACTGCTGTGATAAATTTCCACAAACTTAAACACCTACACACATTTACTTTCTTTCAGTTTTGGAGGCCAGAAGTCCAAAATCAGTCTCACTGGTATTAAGTCAGGGTGCCTGCAGGGGCAGCTCCTTTCGGAGGCTCTAGGAGACAGTCCATTTCTCTGCTGTTTTCAGGGTGCAGAGGCTGCCTGCGGTCCTTGGCTTCCTCATCCCATCCTCCCAGCCTTCCAGCCTCTTGCTTACTTGGTCACATCTCCTGCTGACTCTGACCCTGCTGCCTTAGGAGGTCTTACCAGGACCTTTACCATTAAGTTGGGGTCACCTGAATAATGTGAAACAACCTCCCTGTCATAAGATCTTCGGGTTAAACACACCTACAAGGTCCCTTTTTACCATGTGAGGCAACATATTTACAGAGATTAGGATGTGGACATCTTTGGGGGGTATCATTCAGCCTCCCACAGCCATTAGCAGCATTTCTCTAGGAAGTGGGATTGGGATTGTATTAGTCGTGTTTGGAAGAGTACAAAGCCACAGGCCATCAGAAAGAAAGTGGCTGCCAGTCTAGCAAAGCACACCTGACATCCAGAGGATAGTGGAAACAGGTCTTTGTGTTTTCCTTTGGTGCCCACAAAGCTGATCCCAAACGGATGCTAGGCGGTCCCTCTTCCCTGAGACCCCTTACCTCTGAACTCCACAAAGCTGATCCCAAAC
>NW_003852515.1:4753838-4755933 GCF_000181295.1 Otolemur garnettii | reverse complement strand
CCTGAGACCCCTTACCTCTGAACTCCACAAAGCTGATCCCAAACGGATGCTAGGCGGTCCCTCTTCCCTGAGACCCCTTACCTCTGAACTCCACACGACTTCCCCTTGACCCTTCCACTCTCACCCCCTACCAAGTGTGGTGCCTCAGAGTTGCTCTTGTCTTCATTCTGGATCTGCTAATATTGACCATCTGTCAAAACATAACTTCGATATGTTATGCTAAAATTACTATGACCTCAACAGTCAAGGGAAAAAACGGGGAAAGGAAGTGAAAAGAACATAACCACTCATCCTTACAGGGGATTTTTTTTCCATATAAGGGATTTTCCCTGTCTACATTCTACATTTGTCTTATTCTTCTTGTTGTGATACATAGTTTTTATTTTATGAAAGATTTTAGTGCAAATGACAGTAGTAAAGGATACTTACAACAAATGGTTAAAGTTCTTTCAAATCTACAGGATTAATATCGGTAATAAGTAAAGAAGAAAACTAATTACCAGTAAACACAAAAATATCCAACTAACTTAGTAGTCAAAGAAATCCCATATCTGGCAGTAATAAGAAACATTCTCCATTGGTTAAAAGAATCTGAACATCAGGCTCGGAGCCTGTGGCTCAAGCGGCTAAGGCGCCAGCCACGTACACCTGCGGTGGCGGGTTCGAATCCAGCCTGGGCCCGCCAAACAACAATAATGGCTGCAACCAAAAAATGGCCGGGCGTTGTGGAGGGCACCTGTAGTCCCAGCTACTTGGGAGGCTGAGGCAGGAGACTCGCTTGAGCCCAGGAGTTGGAGGTTGCTGTGAGCAGTGAAGCCAGGGCACTCTACCCAGGGGCTCAGCTTGAGGCTTTGTCTCAAAAAAAAAGAAAAAAAAAAGAATCTGAATATCAGTACATTCTAGGGCCCAGCACAGTGGCTCACGCCTGTAATCCTAGCACTCGGGGGGCCGGGGCAGGTGGATTGCCTGAGCTCACAGGTTCAAGACCAGCCTGAGCAAGAGCAAGACCCCAACCCTAAAAGCAGCTGGGCATTGTGACAGGCACCTATAGTCCCAGCTACTTGGGAAGCTGTGTTAGGAGGATCACTTGAGCCCAAGAGTTAGAGGTTGCTATAAGCTATGACGCCGGTGCACTCTACCAAGCGTGACAAAATGAGACTCTGTCTCAAAAAAAAAAAAAAAAAATCAATACTGACTGAGCAACCAGGAGAGCATACGGAGGTGATGGAAGTATTATATAAATAAGGAATATATTATCAAATGTTCTGAAGTGTAAGTATCTGTTCATCTAGAAATTCCATTTCTGTGAATGTTGCCCTTAAAACAATAGCATCGTTATAAATTCAGAGAGTTATAGCTGAGAGAGTTCACTACAGCAAAAATAGCATGGACAATCCTATCTTAGTTTCTTCTGGCTGCTATACCAAAACACAATAAAACAGGTAGCTTTTAAATAGTAAAATTTATTTCTCACCACTCTGGAGGCTGGGAAGTCCAAGAGCAAGGTGCTAGCAGATTCACAGTCTGGTGAAGGCCACTTTCTGATTCGTAGATGACACCCTCTTGCTATGTCCTCACAGGACAGAAGGCATGAACAAGCTTCCTCGGGCCAGTTTTATAAGGCTTTGGTGAGGGCTCCACCTTCATGGCCTAATTTCCTAATTAGGCATTAGGATTTCAACATATGTATTTTGGGAGAATACAAACATTCAGACCATAGCAAATCTATATGCCTCACAATAAGGAATTGGTTAAATCTTTGTGGTGGGCTCGGCGCCTATAGCTCAACCGGCTAAGGCGCCAGCCATGTACACCTAAGGTGGCGGGTTCGAATCCCCATCCCGGACCCGCCAAACAACAATGACGACTGCAACCAAAAAATGGCCAGGCGTTGTAGCAGGTGCCTGTGGTCCCAGCTACTTGGGAGGCTGAGGCAGGAGACTCCCTTGAGCCCAGGAGTTGGAGGTTGCTGTGAGCTGTAATGCCATGGCACTCTACCCACTTACAACAAATGGTTAAAGTTCTTTCAAATCTACAGGATTAATATCGGTAATAAGTAAAGAAGAAAACTAATTACCAGTAAACACAAAAATAT